>NC_041387.1:557727559-557740361 GCF_002162155.2 Triticum dicoccoides
ATATAAAGCTCATGTTTCCGTCCTCCGCTTGTAGTGTCACAGTGAACTAGTAAGTTTTTTCACAGAATAATTAAGTAGTAACTTCTGCTTCTAGTGTCACATACTAATCCTAGTGCAACATAAACCTGCGGCAGGCAGGCCTTAGCTATTGTCGCTTATCTTCAATCACTGCATTTTATATCTATAAGCAAGGTATCAAAGTTGCGTCAGTTCGACCAAAATGAATCCTCGTAAGCCCTGGTTTGGGTTTTGGTCTAGAGTAGAAGTTATCTCGACATTTACAAGTCCAAAATTAATGCTGTAGAAATTGTGTTGCCCTGGGACTGAGGTTGCTCCTGCTGCTGTCCAATACTTGTAGTGGTTAATCTGAGTCATACTCAGTTTTTAGAGAATTTCTTTTTGTTTTAGAGAAAAGCGTCATACTCAGTCATCGCAGGAACACATACAGCACGAGGCTGCATTCTCAGCTGTACGCGATCTCTGGTGAACTTTCCAAGTCATTTCAAGCGTGTTTTATACGACTGGGATTAACACAGATTAAATTGTAATGGTGTGACACGGATCTGAAAAATCCTAATGGCAAACTGTATTCTAGTCTAGTCTAGATGAAAAAAAACAGTATGGTACAAAGCCAGAACAAAGTTTGCAGAATGGATGACCAGTCTTCCAAATACTTAATGCTCCAAGAACAATAATTTCTCCAGCACTTAAACACAGTTGCAGAATACCAACAAGTGTTTTTTTTTTGAGAAATAGACCAACAAGTGCTGCTAACCAAAGCTTGAGCAATAAGTTTTTTGTCACCAGTGGATGGCTTGCCCCGCTGGATTGCTAGCCCATTTGTAGCGCACAAAAAATAAACTTAATTTCTTGTCTCTTGGGATCTATTTATTTATCAGAAACAGAGTACTCTGCATTTCTGAGACAATGATTACTTTCTATCACCACTAGAAGCAAACCATAATATTACTCCGTCCGTATCAAAATATAAGACTTATGGTACAGAGGTACTCCATCTTTGATAAAGGAGTAGTACATTATATCAACCGCTATGTTCGTGTTACCAAAGTTTATACAGCAAGAACAGAATATAACTTCAGCTTTGGCAATTTGCGGGAGTGAAAATAAGAACCTCTTCTCCCTGGTTAGCAGTAAATACTGCATGGGCAATGCCTGCTGTTTTCTCTTCTGAAATTTATGAATGTCAGTGGATCAACATCTATGTGCCATAAATTGCCTCACCTCACGCAGCATGCATGATGCCACAATGTCTAGTACGTACTGCCAAGCAACTGGCAAATAATTATAGCTTAGAATAAATAAATCTGATGTAAGATAAGCATGGCATGAGCTTTAATTAAATAGCATAATACACGTTGGTAGTCCATCTCTCTCAAAAAAAATACATGTTGGTAGCAGATGATAGATACCAATCCATTGGATCATCAGACATATTAAAGTCTTTTTTGAGCCCTTATTAGCTACTCACACTATTTGCCCCGCGGTTTCTCTGTCATGGCTACCAAGTGATTGACGGTGGGCTAGAAAAATAAAACCACCAAACTATCAGTAAAAGATGTGAACCAACATCTTTCATTGTTACGCATATCAAACACCAAGGGTTATTTTCACTTAAAGTTTTAGAACGGGTGCATTACAATTCAGTCTGATATCTAATAAGACACTCTGGGCTGATATAATTATGGAACAGAACCAACCATGATAAATAAAAGGTGATGTTGTCTATGCATTACCAAAAATGTATCTTTGTGAACAAATAAATTGGTACCAACAGCAATGCCATCTTACTGTAGAATTAGAATACATGGACATGATCAGCTCAGCTCCCAAACTGCCATTCATCACATCAATTTCCCCTTATGTAACTCCAGTCAAAATTTTATGTTGGTCTACCTAGTAGATGCCCATGGTTTGATTTTATGTTTGTTCCTATCAATACAAATGCTGAGCTATGTTCCATTTTTACTGTTCTTTGTGATAGTTTTTGCAACTTTACTTCCCATCTTAAGGCAAGCCCCATTTTTACTGTTCTTTGTTAGCAGAGCTGCTTGTTTCTAGTAGTGGCAGTGAAGTCCTCATAATAATCAGGCGGATGTTAACTTTCTGATGTCCCCAGAAGTTAACTAAGATTGTGGTGCTAGTATTGGCACATTGTGGCCTTTTCATCCATATGAAAGTAGAGGCCCTTGAGTTTGCTGGGTTTGTGCTAGTTTGCTGGGTTTTGTCTCTGACCATCGTGTCGTGATGATATTGCAGGTACCCCGAGAGGCCCTTGAGTTTGCCGGAATGTCGATTAACTTCCGTTTCGGCAAATTCGGGTACTCCATATGTCCTATTTTCAGCAAAGGTCATGCTGAAATTTTCCGTGAATTTTAGCATGACTTTGCTAAAAATAGGACATATGGGGTAATTGTGACTAATGCATGGGCCGGGGTATCTTAGTAGTTAATTAAGTAGGATCAAGTGCCCCGGCGTACTTGTGACTAATGCATGGCTTTTAGGGTGCCTCGGTGTCGATAAAAATCGAAATGATGAAAGGTTAGGCTTTTAGGGTGCCTCGGCGTCGAAAAACCCTCAATGATAAAAGCTTAGATTTTAGGATGCCTCGGTGTCGACAAACCCTAAATGATGAGACCATGATCTTGTTCCTTGACAATAACCAACTTTTTGATCAAACTTTGTTTCTATTTAGAGAGAAACATGGCCCACAACGATGAGGCCGGGGGTTCGGGCGGCAAGGCATTCTGGGAGCTGTCCCAGGAGATGGAGGAACAACCTCACTTGTATGAGGCCGCCGCCTTCCCCACCGATCCTGAGACCACGGATGGTGCCGCCGAGGATGACCACACTGATGCCACCACTGATGGTGCCGCCGAGGATGCCACCACTGATGATGGCGGCGCACGCACAGATGGCAGCCAACTGAAGAGGCAACGGAAGGACCGGCGCCCGATCGTGCTCCGCACCCTCAAGGAGGAAGTTACCGAAGTGGACTCCAACGGGAATCCAACGGCGCCCGAACGAATAGTCAAGGGGTACTCGCTTCATCTCGGGTGCATTGTCTGGAGCACCGTCTCGATCAACACCGAGAACCTGAGGCATCCTGACCGAGGGAATTTGCGCCACCTCCTCTTCACGAAGCTGCACGAACGATACAAGTTCCCTGCTGAATTTGAAAACACAAGCCTCAAAGGGAATAAAGTGAACAATGCTGCCCTCACGAAGATGAGCAAGGCCCTGTCTACTTGGAAAAGCAATGTGAAGAGAATGATCGAGAAAGGTGAGAGTTATTAGAAGATCAAGGAGAAAAATCCTTCGATCACCGAAGATGACTACAACGACTTCAAGATCAATTGCTCGAGCACCGCAAGCTCCCAATCAAGTGAGTGGGGGAAACAAATGCGGGAGCTGAACATAGGGGAACACACACTCGGTCCCGACGGTTACAGAGTGGCGGAGCCTATATGGGACAAGTAGGAGGCAGACCATGCTGAGCAAGGCCTACCGCCCCTCTTCAATAAATACGGTGACAAGCAGACCAGGAACTTTGTCAGGGCCCGGTACAAGAAGGACCCGAAAACAAAGGAGCTTACCACGGATCCGAAGACCAGGCAGCTTGAGCTTGTTCTGGTAAGGAATACACCCCCGCGTAATTAGCTCCATATGGTTGCATTCTAATTAATGAAGCCCAATTTCTAAATGGTTCACATTCCTTCCGCAGGCGACTGAAAGCAGTAGCGCGGGGTCGACTAAGAGCAACCCTTGGGACACCACTCTAAATAGGGGTTGAATGTAATGAAGAACAAGGATAAGCTCAGTAAGCCGACGTCAGCTGGTCGTGTGGCCGGCAAAGGCTTGTCGACAAAATGGGGGTCATACTATACCGCTGGTGTGCGGAAGGAGAAAAAGACCAGCTCGGAAAGCCAGGTGCGAGAGGTTCAAGAACTCAAGGCACAGGTGGCGCGTATTCCGGAGATTGTCCAAGAGCAAGTGGAACAACGACTCGGAGCGACGATCACCACCCTTGTGCCTACCTTGATCTCGGGGTTGAGTGCGTGGATTGCGGGCGGCCAACAGGGCCGCCCCCGATTCCTAGCTTCACGGCCAGCAACTCGCATAATGCGATGGCGGGGCCATTGGTGCCTCCGGCGGAGGCGGCATTGGTGTCTCCGACACCGGCACGGGAGCTTAATGCACCCGGGTGTACGCCGGCCGGCACCTCTTCAGCAAGCGGCCCCTCCGTCAACTGCACGCCCGCCGTTGGCGGTGCGTCGACATTAGCCGAGCTCGACGCCATCATCACGGTAACTAATTAAGCCTCTCTCGGCCGAGGACTTCATCTCCTTGCCTTTGACTGGGCATCCCTAACGCCCTACATGTTTTCGCAGGGCGCCGCCGATGTTCCGTGCACTCTCCTCCACTTCATGAACAACGAGTTTGTCGATGTCGGCAAGGGCAAAATCGTTCAACCGGGCAACCCCTTGTTCCACGGTACCCAGATGTCACCCAACTTGTTTAGGGTTCAACTGGTTCGGGTGATGCCAGGCTGCGACGACTTGTTACCTCCGATTCGACCCGTCGGGGCCGACGATGAAGACGTGATGACCCTCAGCGCCTGCCTGAGCTGGCCCCTGCTTTGGCCGAAGAGCCAGATTCGTTTGGGGGCGGGGGACACCACCCCAAAGACAACACCGCCAGTCGTGCCGGCACCAAGTCGGCCCCATGGCAAGACCGCCGTAACGGTGCCGGACATCCCTATGCCACTGGATCCAAACATGCATATGGCACAGGATCAGAACGACGACGACGACGACGATGATACATTTGGCAACGTCGATCAGTACTTTGCCGAGCATGGGTACGATGGCGACTTCATGGGGCCTCCTTCTCAAGAACCAAACCCAACAAAAGACATGTGCGATCTAGCTGGTACCGTGGAGAAGCCAAGTTGCAACAGGTGCCGTCTGGTGTTCAGCTCTCAGGAGAAGCCTCCAGCTGCCGACTTCACCGAGCCTCAGATAGGCGAGGTGCGAAATATTATCAGCCCCAACACACTCAAGAAGGCGGTCTGTGAGCAGAACTCGGTCCCATTACAGGAGAAGAAGAAGGCACGCAAAAGAAAGACTAAGAAGGGTGCGAGCCAGCCGGCACCGAGTACGATCCGTGCTCAGGACGGGCCACCTTCGCCGCAGGATATCTCGAGGAGGGTGCATGTGGTGGGTAGGGCGATGCTACCGACAAATATGCTCAATGCTGCAATCGGTGCTATGCGGAGTCTGCATGACAATGTTCTTTCTTTGGAGAAGCAGCGTCTCAGGGAGAAGGATGTGGCATACCCGGTTTTCGCGGCCAAGGTGCCAGAGGGCAAGGGCTTTGTGGATAACTCCATCGGGCGTACGATCGTCCTGCGTTTTGATGACATCCACGCTATGTTGAAGCTTCATCCGCTGCACTACACCTTCGTTCGGCTATTTTCGCTGAGTATGAAGATGCGGATCATTCGCGACAAGACCCCGGACATCGTGATAGTCGACCCCTTCTACATGCGTGCCAAGATCTTGGGCAGCGCTGGGGACCGGCAAGTTGCGAGTTCTTACCTCGAAGGCGTCATTCTGGCAAACCAAGATAAGGATAACTTCCTCGTGCCTTACTTTCCCGAGTAAGTCCTCCCCTCAACCGGCCCGTAACATATGAATTCTTACATTTCGATCATTTTTCTTTTAACATTCCGTGTTTTCTGCAGTGACACACGTTGCACGCTCATCCTCCTAAGCCCCAAATATTCCATGGCCACGTATTTCGACCCGGACCGTCAGTCGAACGTAGACTACACAAATGTCAAGAAGGTTCTTGATGATGTTCTCCCCGGCTACGCCAAATCTGGAGGCACCTTCACCAGGCCTATTCGTAAGTACGGCAAGCACGTGTTCTCCCACAATACGACGTTCTGCTGTGTCAAGCAGCCGCCTGGCGGTCAGAAGGGTGCCTACTACGCCATCCATCACATGCGGGCGATCGTACGGGACCATCATCAACTTCTGCTACCGAGTAAACTCAAAGATTGGGCAAAGAGCGTGTCGGCAATCCAGGACGCGGACCTCCGGCAAGAATTCTTTCGCATCCAGTCAGAGTTTGCGGAAATCATCCATCAAGATGTCCTTCGTACCTCGGGGCAGTTCTACCTCAACAATCAACCGTCCAACAGTGACATCGACACAATGCTACAAATGTAGGCTGACAACGACCGTTATTTCATGACTCCCACGATAGACGGCGGCTTCATCCACGCTCCGGTCCCTTGAGTCGAGTCGAAAGCAGTGATGCTGTGTCTAGTTCTGAAACATCGATTGGCTCATGTTGTAATTAAACTTTAATGAACTTGTAGTATGTCTCTTTGGTTTCGAGAGTCGTTCAACTTAGATGTAATCGATGCTATTAATGTCTTGCTTTTCTCTTCCGATCGTTCTGTTGCATACTTATATATTGCTTATGTATTGTCTGTGAATTGGTACTAACGTTTCATTTGGCTAGTGCATAGCGATGCCGACGTATGTCGTGTACAAGGGTAAGGTTCCCGGAGTCTACGATGACTGGGAGGAGTGTCGGAGACAGGTTCACCGATTCAGCGGTAACAGTTACAAAGGGTACACCACTAGGGCCGAGGCCGAATCTAGATACGCCCGCTATCTAGCGGGAGAGGGGAGGGAGTGTTGGAGGAACCGGATGAAGACGAGTTTCATCGTGATGATGCTCATCGTGATGACCGCAGCTCTCTTCTATGTGATGGTAGTTTAGATGATCGATATCGACTTGTAATGTGAAGACAAACTCGCTACTCGCGGTCTCGAGACTTGTAATATAATGTTCTATCTTTGTTCGGTCTTTTTAATTCGGAGATTGGTTGGGGTTTGCCACGGCCAACAGCTTTAGCAGATTGGTTGGGGTTGGTCTGGGGACACTCACGCATATAGTGGCCAGATTCCCCACACTTGAAACAAGTCACGGAACTGGTACGTGGAGGAACATTGTTGGTTGGACCCCCATAGGGCTTGGCTGGAGCAGACTGTTGAACAGAGCGAGGCGCCTGGAAAGATGGCCTCGGTGTGAACCTGGGGGGCAGGGCGGTGTTGGGCACCCACACGCGGCGCTTCTGAGGACCAGCACCGGATGAGGAACCCATGTCACGGCCATGCTTGCGTGTTGCGTCATAATCAGTCTGACCAGTTTCAGCACTGATGGCTTTGTTAACAAGTTTCTGAAAAGATGTGCACTCATGCAGACGGAGGTCGCGGCGAAGCTCAGGACTAAGTCCCTTACGGAACCTTGCTTGCTTCTTGGCATCAGTAGAAACTTCCTCAGTTGCATATCGTGCGAGGTTACCAAACTCCCTGCTGTAAGCATCCACAGAGAGTCGGCCTTGGGTGAAATTGCAAAATTCCTCACGTTTACGGTCCATGAGACCCTCCGGAATGTGATGTTCACGGAAAGCCTCACTGAATTCAGCCCAAGTAGTGACATGGCCCGCTGGGCGCATAGCTCCATAATTCTCCCACCATAGACTGGCGGGGCCTTCAAGATGATATGCAGCAAAGGTGACCTTGTCAGCCTCAGCTACTAGCGCGGAATGCAGCTTGTGAGAGATACTGCGAAGCCAGTCATCAGCGTCGAGAGGCTCGACGGAGTGGTGGAACGTGGGTGGATGTAATTTGATAAAATCACTGAGTGACACCACGTTAGTCCTCTGATGGTGTGCTGTGTTCTGTTCAATACGCTCCAACAAACGGTTGGTCTCCCGCTTGTTTCTCTCAGCTTCCATCATAACCTCGGCTAGGGAAGGAGGATGAGGCAGATTTGCATTCCTGACTTCACTGCCTTCGGCCTGCTCTTGAGGAGCAGGGTTAGTGCGCGTGTTGACCATCCTAGGTAAACAAGACAATGATTTAGTCAGGATGATAAAATTCCGACATAGGATACATAATGTAAGGAGTAACTCGAAATGCAAGATGATCATCCGTATGACATGGTAGATACAGAAACTGCTTCTTTATTCCATCGTCATACACACCATACAGGGTTTAGTACAAGACCAAACAAAGTACTATTACGGTGAAAAGAGGATTACATCTCATCGGAGGCATCCCAAGCTCCTATACATTATTTTTCTACACCTCCGGAAAGAGTACAAACTAGGTCATATCCCACGAGTCACGCGGGACGATAGCCGACACAGATAGTGCGAACTAGTGATACTACCACTAACTCAGACCGATCCGCAGTAGTCCTCGTAGAAGTCACCTCCATAGCCTGGAAGCTCAACATGATCATCCGGAAACAGACGATCTCGCGGAGCTTGTGGACCATAGGGACTAGGATGAGGTCTTGGACCAACAGACGGTGGCCTGCGGGGACCGCGAGGTGGGGTGATGCCTCCTACATCACGCCAACCCATCACGTCTGGCAAAGCAGATCTCACAGGATAGAGATCGCGCATATCCGAATATCCCGCTTGCACCGCCGGTGCAAACCGAGTCAACGTGGCCCAATGGTCAGCACGGGTATTGAAGACCTCTAGCCTCAAGGCCCGATTTTCACGGTCCTTATCCTCGAGCATCTCAGCAGTGGTGCGAGTCCGTGAATCCTCCTGAGTGGGGTCAGCATAGATAGCCTGGAGATACCCTTGTGCTCCCGGAAGTGATCCTGGCATATACCGGAAATCAGAGTCCCGGAATAGACCAGATCTGACTCGCATGATGGTCATCATAGAGTAGGCGGCGTCCTGCACAGCCATCTCAATAGTAACCCTGAGTCCATAGGAGAAGTGAAGGGGCTCAGTGGACCCAGGATAAGATGGAAATATCCTGACAGTGCAGAGATACTTGCTTTGATTGAAGTCTCGGAATTGCTCTTCGACCGTGTACTCAGGATACCAGCGGTATCCGGCCTCAGTCATTACCCTGACCAACATGGCAGTATGGCCGGGTACATCTAGGCATCGGGTCAGGCGAACCACTTGATTGAGGTCGCGAGTGGCCATCTGAAAACATAATCATAATGCAAAGGCATTAGAATTTCTAGCAAAATTTCGGCAGCATAACAGCTGTAGATGCTCAAGAAGGATTTTGAGACATTTGACAAAGGATTACATACACACTCAACATCATCATATCAAAGTTCTGAGTCCATCCTAACAACATAATGTGGTAGTAGAACTGAACTAGGCTTCCATCCATCAAACCTATAAGGTACTACTGATTAGTAACACGTGAACCTGATAGAGAGAATAGATCCTAATTCCTTAACCCCCGGTGGAAGAATAGACTGACTCAGATCAGAATGTCATAAGATAAAGGAGTAAAAAGAGCCTTACGTTCCAACCCACAAACAATTCCCCTACATATAACTAAAGAATTTCTAGACTCAACATCGACCAGTTTGGCTTGGAGAACCTACAGGCAGTCCGGCTCTGATGCCAACGCTGTCAGGACCCCGACTCGATGTCACATCGATCTAGCCGGTAACACCTCATATCACTTTGCGGCCTCACTCACGGTATCCCCACGGGTGTCGTCTTACCTTTGCCCGGGACCGTTTGCGCCTTTTGGCTCACGTATATGATAGTGTCGCTAGCATCCATATGACAAGGAGCCCGGGCTGACATGACTAGTCGTAAACCCAAAGTGGCACAGACTTACAGGGACAGGCATCCATGACCCAGCTTCGGACGTGTCGGTCATCAGCAAGTGGGTCCGGGCTGTAGCACTGGGCTAGCAGGACTCCGGTAAACCGGGCTGTAGCGGGCTAACAGGAATCCGGTACTCAATGCGTGACATTTCCCCGAAGGGACAGACACAGGAACGAAGAAGGACACATGCCGGCCAACCTAAGTGTTCCAGAGCAGTAGCAAGCTACCATGGCTCAGCGGTAACACTAGGAGACATTTCCCGGTAAGAGAGGCTACTAAAGATAAACAACTAGATAGTCAGATCCCACACATACCAAGCATTTCAATCATACACACAATATGCTCGATATGTGCAAATACAACGAAGCATCACAACATGACTCTACGACACAAGTACTTTATTTAAGGCTCAGGGAGCCATACATAACATACACAAGGGTACGGGTCTCACGACCCAGCATTCAAGTCATACAGTCATACAAACCAGCAGCGGAAGTAACTTGTCTGAGTACAGACAACTAGTAAAATAAAAGAGGCTTGGAAAGCCTAGCTATACTACGTGGTCCTTCACAAGCTCGGGATCACCACCTGGGCCTTTAGCCTACTCGTTGATGTCAACGTCTACGTAGAACCCATCAGAAGGGGTTGCAGCGTCTTCTGTAAAATGTAAATTATAGCAACATGAGTACAAAGGTACTCAGCAAGACTTACATCAGGTCCTACATACATGCATATTATCAAGAAGGGTTGGTGGAGTTGTTGCAGCAAGCCAGCTTTGACTCTTGGCTAGGCTAACCTACGAGACTCCAACTTGAAATGGTTTTGCGCACACGAGTCCACTACTCACCAATTCAATACACTACCGAGGATCCACCTCCGTCTTCCTACGGAAGAGCCATCCTCGGCACTCACACTTATCTTGAGGCTTTTAATAGTTTCCATTTACTTGTCTATGAACTGTATAGGCAACCAAGTAGTCCTTTACCGCGGACGCGGCTATTCGAATAGATCATGTTAACCCTGCAGGGGTGTACTTCTTCATACACGCTCTCACCACTTACCGTCGTTTACACGACATGTACTCGGCAACCTTCAAGCGGAAGCCCAACGTGGGTGTCGGCCATGACCTACCTAATCACCTAAGCCTCCAGTCCAGGTTTATCGCCTATCCAGGTTCCATCCGCAGGGAGTCCGGCCGAGGTTTCCCATACGGCCCCGAACGATGTGAACAGGGTTCCCGAGATACCTAACGGGTATTCGGTACACCGTGCCACGTACCTACCGCATCACAGCCCACCCCTACGGTCAGCGCTGTCCACGGCCTCCAGTAGGCTACAAACACCAGAAACTACTTGCAACTCCTGGACAGAGAACTAGGGTGAATAAGAAGTCGAGAGGGTCCATTGGTTTCGGGCCCAATGCATGGTAGTAGCTGATTCTTAAATCACACATACAGATCTCAGTGCTTAAGGTCGGCTTCAATGAAACAACCCACCATGTACTCCTACATGGCCTCTCATCGATACCTTTACCAAATCGTGTTCACCACACCACTCTCATTACCGACATAATCATTTCTCTCTAGCCCATCACCCAGATGAACCAGACCTGACACGACTCTAAGCATAGCAGGCATAGCAAGGTAGGAACAACACATACATATGGCTCAATCAACTCCTACACATGCTAGTGGGTTTCATCTAGTTACTGTGGCAATGACAGGTCATGCAGAGGAAATGGGTTCAACTACCGTAACACACAGCAATTTGAAACGCGTTGTCTTAATGCAGTAAAAGAGAGCAGGAGCGAGAACATGGGATTGTATCGATATGATCAAATGGTTGGTTGCTTGCCTGATGGTTCGATGCACTGATACGGTTCTTCGTTAGGGTAATCACGATACTCCTCGGAGACAGAACCTGTCGCAAGGGACACCGATACAAAACCATCACCAAACAATGTGCAACAATATGACGCATGCATGAAACATGGCAATATGAGTGTGTTGGGCTAATGCAACTAGAACCAGAAGGGTTTGAACCAATTTGAATCAAAGATTCAAATTTCAAACTCAAACATGGCCTTTTAAGGTGCTTTTCCTTGTTTTGCATTAAACATCAAGTTAACTTGTGTAGTCATGCATGAAAATAGTACAGATGGATAGATTGGATTTTTCTGATCATTTTTCATATATAATTTGTCTGATTTGGAGTTACAGAATAAAAGTTATGAATTTTTGAAATTTAAATTATATTCTGGAATTTCCTATACTAGAATAATTCCAGAAAATCATTATTGTGTCAGCCTGACGTCAGTGTGACGTCAGCAGGTCAACGGAACACGTCAGGGTCAAACCTGACAGTGGGTCCCGCATGTCAGGGTGATTATTTTAATTAAAGTTTAATTAAAACTAATCCTGTTTAATTAACAGGGCTGGGCCCCACCTGTCATTGACTCAGGGGAGTCAACCAGGGCCCACCCGTGGTCAAAGTCAATGCCAGCGGCGCCGGCGTTTAGCCGCCGGCGAGCCCGACGCGGCGGCGGGAGTGGTTTTGGCCATTTCGGCAACCAAATGGGTCGCGGAGACCACCGGAGTGGAGCTGAGGACAAGCCGCAGCTCTTGGTGGAGTCCGTTGGGGTCGGGGTGACCGGAGTTGGCGCCGGCGACGACTTTGGCGGCCACCGGGGTTCGGCCGAAGATGAATTTGGCGCTAAAGGGGTCGGTGAGGCTCGGGGAGTGGCTAGCTAGGTGCTGCGGGACTCGGTGAGTAAGATGGACACCAGCTTGTGGCCGGAGGGTGGCCGGAAGCACGTCGGCAACGAGATCCGCGGCGGTGCGGGCGTGTGATCCTCGTGCGGTGGCTACACGGCTCGGGAACGAGAGAGGGAAGGTCGGAGGAGTAGCTAGGCTCACAACGCTCCCATAGAGGCCACTGGCGGGGTCGGGGACGAGCTGAGGCGGCGACGGCGTTGAAGGGGATCTCCGGCGACGGCGGGCTCGGGCGAGGTCGGTGCGGTGGTCTCGGGCCGCTCGAGCACACGGGGCTCGGCTAGCTCGATGAAGTGGACGGCGGCGAAGCTCCTAGACACGGTGGCACG
>NC_041387.1:557740812-557750738 GCF_002162155.2 Triticum dicoccoides
ATGGCTGGGGCGTGCGAGGGGGAGGAGCTGGAGAGGAGAGGGGGTGTCTGGGGGGTTCGGGGGAGAGAGGGAGGCCGGTTCACGGCGTTAGCCGGGCGAGGGAGGCGGCGAGGCGGCGAGCAGGTGCGTGGCACCCATGCGGTGCTCGCCGTCGAGCACCTGCCTGCCTGCCTGGCCGGCAAGCAGCTCGCTGGCGCGGTGCTGGGCTGGGCCGGCAGGTGGGCCGGGTGCTGGGCGCCAGGTAAGCCTTTCCCCTTTTTTTTTCTGTTTTCTGTTTTTTAATACTTCTGCAACTTTGTTGAATTTAATAAAATAATTAGGCAACTCCAAAAATCACCAAACTACTCCTAGTCCATAGTTGGATTATTTCCAACATGAAACATTTTAGTTTGGAGTTATTTGAGCATTTAAATATTTTATATAATTTTAAATGCCCAAATTCAAATATTTATGATTTAATTCAAAAACCCTAGGCTGGCCTAGAAAAATGTGCACCACTTTTGGCAGAGGTTCTGAACCAAGACAAAAATGATGGGCATTTTAGAAGGGCATTTCAGGTTCATTGAAAATTTATTTTAGTAACCCTAGTTGGTTTTAGAGGGAACTGGGGGTTCTGTCATCCCCATTTCAGGTTTCTGATGGAAAAGTAAACATGATGCAACACTCTAATGCATGGCTAACTAGGATGTGACAACTCACCCCCACTCAAAAGAATCTCGTCCCGAGATTTGGGTTCCTCCGGGAAGAAGGCGGGATACTCGAGTCGAAGACGACCCTCCCTTTCCCAAGTTGCTTCATCCTCAGAATGGTGCGACCATTGTACTTTGAGAAACTTGATATTATGACGTCGAGTGGTACGCTCGGCCTGATCGAGGATACGAATGGGGTACTCTCGATATGTAAGATTATCTTGGAGATCAAGCGTTTCGTGGTCCACTCCACGGATAGGATCCGAGAAGCAACGCCTGAGTTGAGAAACGTGGAAGACATCGTGGACTCTGGAGAGGTGCGGAGGTAGTTCCAACTGGTAGGCAACTTCTCCTCGTTTGGCGAGAATGCGAAAAGGTCCAATATAACGAGGAGCCAATTTGCCTTTGATACCGAAACGATGGGTTCCCTTCAGAGGGGTAACCCGAAGGTAAGCCTTCTCGTCAACCTCGAAAGTCATAGCCTTATGTTTTCGGTCATACTGACTCTTCTGACGGGATTGGGCTATTTTCAACTTTTCACGAACGATGCGAACTTGCTCTTCTGCTTCCTGAATCATATCCGGGCCAAAGAATTGTCTTTCCCCGGTCTCTGACCAGTTAAGGGGTGTTCGACACCGTCGTCCATAGAGAACTTCAAAAGGGGCTTTACCCAAGCTAGATTGATAGCTGTTGTTGTAAGCGAATTCGGCAAATGGAAGGCACTTCTCCCAATCCATTCCGAATGAGATAACAGAGGCTCGAAGCATGTCTTCTAGAATCTGGTTGACGCGTTCCACCTGACCACTCGACTGAGGGTGGAAAGCGGTGCTAAAGGAGAGACGGGTTCCCATAGCATTTTGGAAACTTTCCCAAAATTGAGAGGTGAAAATACTTCCTCGATCCGAGTTAATTTCCAAAGGGACACCATGGAGAGACACTATCCGGGAGATGTATAAGTCTGCCAGCTGACTAGCGGTTATACTCTCACGAACAGGTAGGAAATGGGCTACTTTGGAAAGACGATCGACAACGACGAAAATAGCATTATTCCCTCTCTTGGTCCTGGGAAAACCGGTAATGAAATCCATCCCAATTTTATCCCATTTCCATTTAGGAATAGCTAAAGGTTGAAGGGTGCCAGCAGGCCGTTGATGCTCTGCTTTTACACGACGACAAACGTCGCAATTAGCAATATACTGAGCAATTTCTCTCTTCATCCTAGTCCACCAGAACCTCTGGCGTAGGTCCTGATACATCTTAGTACTACCGGGATGAATGGTGAGAGGAGATTCATGAGCTTCCTTAAGGATCAATCGCCTCAAGTTTCGCACTTTGGGAACCACTAGTCGATTCCCGAAGTATATGACCCCTTGATCATTAATGGAGAAACAATTCGCAATTCCTTTCTTGATGTTTCTCTTGATGCGGGAGATTCCCGGATCTACCTTCTGTGCTTTGATAATCTGATCCGTAAGGGTAGGTTTTGCCACCAAGGTGGAAAGAAAACCTTGAGGAAAAATGTGAAGGTTAAGCTTCCGAAATTCCTCATGGAGAAGCGGTTGATTTTGTTGTAACATCAGGTTGTTACAATAAGATTTACGACTTAGCGCATCAGCCATGACGTTGGCTTTCCCTGGGGTGTAGGTTATTCCTAAGTCGAAGTCTGTGATCAACTCCACCCAACGTCTTTGTCTGAGATTCAAATCCGGTTGGGTGAAAATGTACTTCAGACTTTGGTGATCAGTGAATATTTCGCAACGGTTACCGAGGAGGTAATGTCGCCAGGTCTTGAGTGCATAGACTACGGCTGCAAGCTCTAGATCATGGGTAGGATAATTCTCCTCATGTGGGTGCAATTGCCGTGAAGCGTAGGCAATTACGTGTCGATCTTGCATGAGAATGCAACCTAGTCCTTGTCGCGAGGCGTCGCAGTAGATAACAAAGTCCTTGGAGAAGTCTGGCGGTACCAGTACGGGAGCAGAGGTCAGGCGTCTTTTCAATTCCTGAAAGCTGTGCTCACATTGTGGAGTCCATTCGAACTTCTTATCTTTCTTGAGGAGTTCGGTTAGAGGTTTGGCAACTTTGGAGAAGTTCTCGACAAAGCGACGACAATAGCTCGCTAAGCCCAGAAAACTCCGAACTTGCTTGACCGATTCAGGTGGAGTCCAATTAAGGACAGCTTGAACTCGCTCAGGGTTAACAGCAATACCTTTACCAAATATTACATGACCCAGATAGGTCACTTCTGACAACCAAAATTCACATTTGGAAAACTTGGCATAAAGGCGATGCTCGCGAAGTTTCTGCAACACTAGCCTTAGATGTTCGGCATGTTCTTCCTCGTTCTTAGAGTAGATGAGTATATCATCGAGATAAACTACGACGAATTTATCCAGATACTGCATGAAGATTGAGTTCATTAACCGAGAAAAGGTGGCTGGAGCGTTGGTTAAACCGAAGGACATGACGGTGTACTCGTATTGGCCATAACGAGTAACAAAGGCCGTTTTAGGGATGTCCCCGTTTCTGATTTTGATTTGATGGTAGCCCAACCTCAAATCCATCTTGGAGAAGACTGAGGATCCAGCGAGCTGATCATACAGGTCGTTGATCCTGGGGAGCGGATATTTGTTCTTGATTGTGACCAAATTGACAGGTCGGTAATCTACAACCATCCGGTCCGTACCATCCTTCTTCTTGACGAAGAGGACGGGGCAAGCCCACGGAGATGAACTAGGTCGGATGAAACCCTTTTTCAAGGACTCATCGAGTTGTTTCTTAAGCTCGGCTAGTTCTAGTGGTGCCATCTTGTAGGGTCTTCTAGCAATCGGAACGGTTCCTGGAATGAGGTCTATTACGAACTCAACATCCCTGTCAGGTGGAACACCTGGCAATTCCTCTGGGAAGACATCCGGGAAGTCACGGACTACCGGAACATCCTCAAGGTCTGGCAAAGGGCTGGCGTTAAGAGAATATAACTGTCGCTTGGCTAATCGGGTCAAGACACTGACTATCTTCCCCGAAGGATGGGTGAGTTGAACAGTCCTAGAGAAGCAATCAATTTTGGCATGATGAGCTGACATCCAGTCCATACCCAAAATGATATTGATATCTGAAGATTTAAGGGCTATCAAAGATGCGAGGAAAACAAGTCTGTTGACTTGGATTTCATTTCCATGGCTTACTCTAGAAGTTTGCCATTTGGATCCCGGAGTTTGAATTACCATAGAGGTTGGCATGTCACAGAATGCGATGTTATGCAAACGAGCATAATTTTCAGATATAAAGGAATGAGAGGCTCCTGTGTCAAAAAGAACAGATGCCGGGTGGCAATTAACAAGAAGCGTACCAAGAACGACGTTGGGATCTTCTTGAGCTTCCTCGGCTGAGATACAGTTGACATGGCCACGTGTACCGGTGGCCGGCTTGGCGTGGAACACTTTTCCTGTCGGCTTGCCACGGCCAACAGCTTTAGCAGATTGGTTGGGGTTGGTCTGGGGACACTCACGCATATAGTGGCCAGATTCCCCACACTTGAAACAAGTCACGGAACTGGTACGTGGAGGAACATTGTTGGTTGGACCCTCATAGGGCTTGGCTGGAGCAGACTGTTGAACAGAGCGAGGCGCCTGGAAAGATGGCCTCGGTGTGAACCTAGGGGGCAGGGCGGTGTTGGGCACCCACACGCGGCGCTTCTGAGGACCAGCACCGGATGAGGAACCCATGTCACGGCCATGCTTGCGTGTTGCGTCATAATCAGTCTGACCAGTTTCAGCACTGATGGCTTCGTTAACAAGTTTCCGAAAAGATGTGCACTCATGCAGACGGAGGTCGCGGCGAAGCTCAGGACTAAGTCCCTTACGGAACCTTGCTTGCTTCTTGGCATCAGTAGAAACTTCCTCAGTTGCATATCGTGCGAGGTTACCAAACTCCCTGCTGTAAGCATCCACACAGAGTCGGCCTTGGGTGAAATTGCAAAATTCCTCACGTTTACGGTCCATGAGACCCTCCGGAATGTGATGTTCACGGAAAGCCTCACTGAATTCAGCCCAAGTAGTGACATGGCCCGCTGGGCGCATAGCTCCATAATTCTCCCACCATAGACTGGCGGGGCCTTCAAGATGATATGCAGCAAAGGTGACCTTGTCAGCCTCCGCTACCAGCGCGGAACGCAGTTTGTGAGAAATACTGCGAAGCCAGTCATCAGCGTCGAGAGGCTCGACGGAGTGGTGGAACATGGGTGGATGTAATTTGATAAAATCACTGAGTGACACCACGTTAGTCCTCTGATGGTGTGCTATGTTCTGTTCAATACGCTCCAACAAACGGTTGGTCTCCCGCTTGTTTCTCTCAGCTTCCATCATAACCTCGGCTAGGGAAGGAGGATGAGGCAGATTTGCATTCCTGACTTCACTGCCTTCGGCCTGCTCTTGAGGAGCAGGGTTAGTGCGCGTGTTGACCATCCTAGGTAAACAAGACAATGATTTAGTCAGGATGATAAAATTCCGACATAGGATACATAATGTAAGGAGTAACTCGAAATGCAAGATGATCATCCGTATGACATGGTAGATACAGAAACTGCTTCTTTATTCCATCGTCATACACACCATACAGGGTTTAGTACAAGACCAAACAAAGTACTATTACGGTGAAAAGAGGATTACATCTCATCGGAGGCATCCCAAGCTCCTATACATTATTTTTCTACACCTCCGGAAAGAGTACAAACTAGGTCATATCCCACGAGTCACGCGGGACGATAGCCGACACAGATAGTGCGAACTAGTGATACTACCACTAACTCAGACCGATCCGCAGTAGTCCTCGTAGAAGTCACCTCCATAGCCTGGAAGCTCAACATGATCATCCGGAAACAGACGATCTCGCGGAGCTTGTGGACCATAGGGACTAGGATGAGGTCTTGGACCAACAGACGGTGGCCTGCGGGGACCGCGAGGTGGGGTGATGCCTCCTACATCACGCCAACCCATCACGTCTGGCAAAGCAGATCTCACAAGATAGAGATCGCGCATATCCGAATATCCCGCTTGCACCGCCGGTGCAAACCGAGTCAACGTGGCCCAATGGTCAGCACGGGTATTGAAGACCTCTAGCCTCAAGGCCCGATTTTCACGGTCCTTATCCTCGAGCATCTCAGCAGTGGTGCGAGTCCATGAATCCTCCTGAGTGAGGTCAGCATAGATAGCCTGGAGATACCCTTGTGCTCCCGGAAGTGATCCTGGCATATACCGGAAATCAGAGTCCCGGAATAGACCAGATCTGACTCGCATGATGGTCATCATAGAGTAGGCGGCGTCCTGCACAGCCATCTCAATAGTAACCCCGAGTCCATAGGAGAAGTGAAGGGGCTCAGTGGACCCAGGATAAGATGGAAATATCCTGACAGTGCAGAGATACTGGCTTTGATTGAAGTCTCGGAATTGCTCTTCGACCGTGTACTCAGGATACCAGCGGTATCCGGCCTCAGTCATTACCCTGACCAACATGGCAATATGGCCGGGTACATCTAGGCATCGGGTCAGGCGAACCACTTGATTGAGGTCGCGAGTGGCCATCTGAAAACATAATCATAATGCAAAGGCATTAGAATTTCTAGCAAAATTTCGGCAGCATAACAGCTGTAGATGCTCAAGAAGGATTTTGAGACATTTGACAAAGGATTACATACACACTCAACATCATCATATCAAAGTTCTGAGTCCATCCTAACAACATAATGTGGTAGTAGAACTGAACTAGGCTTCCATCCATCAAACCTATAAGGTACTACTGATTAGTAACACGTGAACCTGATAGAGAGAATAGATCCTAATTCCTTAACCCCCGGTGGAAGAATAGACTGACTCAGATCAGAATGTCATAAGATAAAGGAGTAAAAAGAGCCTTACGTTCCAACCCACAAACAATTCCCCTACATATAACTAAAGAATTTCTAGACTCAACATCGACCAGTTTGGCTTGGAGAACCTACAGGCAGTCCGGCTCTGATGCCAACGCTGTCAGGACCCCGACTCAATGTCACATCGATCTAGCCGGTAACACCTCATATCACTTTGCGGCCTCACGCACGGTATCCCCACGGGTGTCGTCTTACCTTTGCCCGGGACCGTTTGCGCCTTTTGGCTCACGTATATGATAGTGTCGCTAGCATCCATATGACAAGGAGCCCGGGCTGACATGACTAGTCGTAAACCCAAAGTGGCACAGACTTACAGGGACAGGCATCCATGACCCAGCTTCGAACGTGTCGGTCATCAGCAAGTGGGTCCGGGCTGTAGCACTGGGCTAGCAGGACTCCAGTAAACCGGGCTGTAGCGGGCTAATAGGACTCCGGTACTCAATGCGTGACATTTCCCCGAAGGGACAGACACAGGAACGAAGAAGGACACATGCCGGCCAACCTAAGTGTTCCAGAGCAGTAGCAAGCTACCATGGCTCAGCGGTAACACTAGGAGACATTTCCCGGTAAGAGAGGCTACTAAAGATAAACAACTAGATAGTCAGATCCCACACATACCAAGCATTTCAATCATACACACAATATGCTCGATATGTGCAAATACAACGAAGCATCACAACATGACTCTACGACACAAGTACTTTATTTAAGGCTCAGGGAGCCATACATAACATACACAAGGGTACGGGTCTCACGACCCAGCATTCAAGTCATACAGTCATACAAACCAGCAGCGGAAGTAACTTGTCTGAGTACAGACAACTAGTAAAATAAAAGAGGCTTGGAAAGCCTAGCTATACTACGTGGTCCTTCACAAGCTCGGGATCACCACCTGGGCCTTTAGCCTACTCGTTGATGTCAACGTCTACGTAGAACCCATCAGAAGGGGTTGCAGCGTCTTCTGTAAAATGTAAATTATAGCAACATGAGTACAAAGGTACTCAACAAGACTTACATCAGGTCCTACATACATGCATATTATCAAGAAGGGTTGGTGGAGTTGTTGCAGCAAGCCAGCTTTGACTCTTGGCTAGGCTAACCTACGAGACTCCAACTTGAAATGGTTTTGCGCACACGAGTCCACTACTCACCAATTCAATACACTACCGAGGATCCACCTCCGTCTTCCTACGGAAGAGCCATCCTCGGCACTCACACTTATCTTGAGGCTTTTAATAGTTTCCATTTACTTGTCTATGAACTGTATAGGCAACCAAGTAGTCCTTTACCGCGGACGCGGCTATTCGAATAGATCATGTTAACCCTGCAGGGGTGTACTTCTTCATACACGCTCTCACCACTTACCGTCGTTTACACGACATGTACTCGGCAACCTTCAAGCGGAAGCCCAACGTGGGTGTCGGCCACGACCTACCTAATCACCTAAGTCTCCAGTCCAGGTTTATCGCCTATCCAGGTTCCATCCGCAGGGAGTCCGGCCGAGGTTTCCCATACGGCCCCGAACGATGTGAACAGGGTTCCCGAGATACCTAACGGGTATTCGGTACACCGTGCCACGTACCTACCGCATCACAGCCCACCCCTACGGTCAGCGCTGTCCACGGCCTCCAGTAGGCTACAAACACCAGAAACTACTTGCAACTCCTGGACAGAGAACTAGGGTGAATAAGAAGTCGAGAGGGTCCATTGGTTTCGGGCCCAATGCATGGTAGTAGCTGATTCTTAAATCACACATACAGATCTCAGTGCTTAAGGTCGGCTTCAATGAAACAACCCACCATGTACTCCTACATGGCCTCTCATCGATACCTTTACCAAATCATGTTCACCACACCACTCTCATTACTGACATAATCATTTCTCTCTAGCCCATCACCCAGATGAACCAGACCTGACACGACTCTAAGCATAGCAGGCATAGCAAGGTAGGAACAACACATACATATGGCTCAATCAACTCCTACACATGCTAGTGGGTTTCATCTAGTTACTGTGGCAATGACAGGTCATGCAGAGGAAATGGGTTCAACTACCGTAACACACAGCAATTTGAAACGCGTTGTCTTAATGCAGTAAAAGAGAGCAGGAGCGAGAACATGGGATTGTATCGATATGATCAAATGGTTGGTTGCTTGCCTGATGGTTCGATGCACTGATACGGTTCTTAGTTAGGGTAATCACGATACTCCTCGGAGACAGAACCTGTCGCAAGGGACACCGATACACAACCATTACCAAACAATGTGCAACAATATGATGCATGCATGAAACATGGCAATATGAGTGTGTTGGGCTAATGCAACTAGAACCAGAAGGGTTTGAACCAATTTGAATCAAAGATTCAAATTTCAAACTCAAACATGGCCTTTTAAGGTGCTTTTCCTTGTTTTGCATTAAACATCAAGTTAACTTGTTTAGTCATGCATGAAAATAGTATAGATGGATAGATTGGATTTTTCTGATCATTTTTCATATATAATTTGTCTGATTTGGAGTTACAGAATAAAAGTTATGAATTTTTGAAATTTAAATTATATTCTAGAATTTCCTATACTAGAATAATTCCAGAAAATCATTATTGCGTCAGCCTGACGTCAGTGTGACGTCAGCAGGTCAACGGAACACGTCAGGGTCAAACCTGACAGTGGGTCCCGCATGTCAGGGTGATTATTTTAATTAAAGTTTAATTAAAACTAATCCTGTTTAATTAACAGGGCTGGGCCCCACCTGTCATTGACTCAGGGGAGTCAACCAGGGCCCACCCGTGGTCAAAGTCAATGCCAGCGGCGCCGGCGTTTAGCCGCCGGCGAGCCCGACGCGGCGGCGGGAGTGGTTTTGGCCATTTCGGCCACCAAATGGGTCGCGGAGACCACCGGAGTAGAGCTGAGGACAAGCCGCAGCTCTTGGTGGAGTCCGTTGGGGTCGGGGTGACCGGAGTTGGCGCCGGCGACGACTTTGGCGGCCACCGGGGTTCGGCCGAAGATGAACTTGGCGCTAGAGGGGTCGGTGAGGCTCGGGGAGTGGCTAGCTAGGTGTTGCGGGACTCGGTGAGTAAGATGGACACCAGCTTGTGGCCGGAGGGTGGCCGGAAGCACGTCGGCAACGAGATCCGCGGCGGTGCGGGCGTGTGATCCTCGTGCGGTGGCTACACGGCTCGGGAACGAGAGAGGGAAGGTCGGAGGAGTAGCTAGGCTCACAGCGCTCCCGTAGAGGCCACCGGCGGGGTCGGGGACGAGCTGAGGCGGCGACGGCGTTGAAGGGGATCTCCGGCGACGGCGGGCTCGGGCGAGGTC
>NC_041387.1:557751121-557867165 GCF_002162155.2 Triticum dicoccoides
GGCGTGGGGTGGACGGAGGGCGTGGCTACGGCGAGGGGGTGGCGGCGATGGCGTCGGCCATGGCGGGGGCATGCGAGGGGGAGGAGCTGGAGAGGAGAGGGGGTGTCTGGGGGGTTCGGGGGAGAGAGGGAGGCCGGTTCACGGCGTTAGCTGGGCGAGGGAGGCGGCGAGGCGGCGAGCAGGTGCGTGGCACCCATGCGGTGCTCGCCGTCGAGCACCTGCCTGCCTGCCTGGCCGGCAAGCAGCTCGCTGGCGCGGTGCTGGGCTGGGCCGGCAGGTGGGCCGGGTGCTGGGCGCCAGGTAAGCCTTTCCCCTTTTTTTCTGTTTTCTGTTTTTTAATACTTCTGCAACTTTGTTGAATTTAATAAAATAATTAGGCAACTCCAAAAATCACCAAACTACTCCTGGTCCATAGTTGGATTATTTCCAACATGAAACATTTTAGTTTGGAGTTATTTGAGCATTTAAATATTTTATATAATTTTAAATGCCCAAATTCAAATATTTATGATTTAATTCAAAAACCCTAGGCTGGCCTAGAAAAATGTGCACCACTTTTGGCAGAGGTTCTGAACCAAGACAAAAATGATGGGCATTTTAGAAGGGCATTTCAGGTTCATTGAAAATTTATTTTAGTAACCCTAGTTGGTTTCAGAGGGAACTGGGGGTTCTGTCATCCCCATTTCAGGTTTCTGATGGAAAAGTAAACATGATGCAACACTCTAATGCATGGCTAACTAGGATGTGACAGTATGCCAAAGCACCTGGGTATACATGGCCCCTGGGAGGCATACTAATGGCGCACCCTGGCCTATACTAATGGCGCACCCACGGTGCGCCATTAGTATACCAGATACTAATGGCGCACCAGGTGGTGCGCCATTAGTAAAAATTACTAATGGCGTGCTGTTAATGGCGCACCACAGATGCGCCATTAATAGCCATATTAGGTGCGCCATTAGTAGGGGTTTTTCTAGTAGTGTTATTACGGGATCTTTCATCAATATGGGCGTGTGTGACCCTACGGTGACCGTTGGTATGACTCCATGATTTTAGATAAGTCTCAGGCGGTCACGCTGAGGACTCTTGATATTCATCCCTTTTATAAAGGGGTCAAGGCCTACGCCTCTTTTCCACCTGCCCTGCTCCTTCTCGCACCTCGAGTTCTAACACCCAAGGCCCAAGCTCCAACACCCCAGATCCTCCAACATGTCCAGATCCGATGCAAAAGGCTGGTGGGTGGCCTCCTCGATTCAAGAGGACATTACGAAGCTTAGGGAGGTCGGATACCTGACTGACGATATCCAGCACAGGCTTCCTGCTCCGGGGCAAGTCATCCCTATGCCGGAGCCCAATGAGAGCGTTGTGTTCGTTCCTCGCTTCCTTCGAGGCTTGGGCCTCACCCTCGACCCCTTTGTGAGGGGGCTCATGTTCTACTATGGGTTGGATTTTCATGATCTGGCTCCAGACGCCATCCTCCATATCTCATGGTTCATTATTGTGTGCGAGACCTTTCTCCACGTCTCCCCACACTTCGGCTTATGGCTCAAGACCTTCAATGTGAAGCCGAAGATGATCGAGGGGCGACATGCGGAGTGTGGAGGTGCCATAATAAGCAGGAACGCTGATGCCCCATGGCCAGAGGGTTCTTTCCCGGAAGTATTCGATGTATGGCAACGGAGGTGGTTTTATGCTACAACTCCCAGAGGCACAAAGTGGGTGGCCGCCCCCGAGTTCCGCTTGGGCCCTCCGTCACAGTTAGCGTCTTGGACCGACGTAGGACAAAATTATGGGCCTGCTGGCGATGTACCAGAACTGCAGAATCGCATCCGGGAGCTCATTGAGAGGGACATAAGTCTTGTCAGCATAATGCAAGTGATGCTAGTCCGAAGGATGTTGCCGTGCAAACGTCGGCCTCTCCGGATGTGGGAGTTCAATCTGGAGGGTCCGCGGACTATTAAGCACTTCTTCGGCCTGAAGCTCGAAGGGATGTGTAAATTGTTCTTCGGATCACAAGTAAAGTGTCCGGACACCACCGAGGATGCGGGCCTAAGCTGCAATCGCCTAGATGCCCAAGTAAGTAACCTTAAAGCCGGACACTTCATTTATATTCATCATAACTATTATTCTGAAAATCTCTCCATGGCCAGGAATGGCTCAACAAGGCGGAGAGAATCAGGTGTCCGACGCCACTTCCTGAAGGCTTGCCTGGTCCAACCATTGCAAAGATGCTTGGCTGGGTGCTCAGCAAAATCCCCTCAGGGAAAGGCGAAGGAAAGGGCAGTGAAGCCGAACTTCACGCACTATGCATCCAGACCAGGGGAATCTCTACCTCTCCTATGGAGGATAGCCGGGAAGGGGAGGTTAAAGCCTTCTCCCCACGCGGGAAGAAGATGGTAGCCTCCGAAGACTTGGAGGCGGAGACGCCCAAGCAAGGGAAGAAGGTATCACTAGGGGGCTCTGCCGTGACGGGCACCCTCACCGCGCTGTGCCCACCAATGGGCCAGCCCTCCATCGAGCCATAAGTTATTCATTAATTCGAAGGTATGGTGTTACTCCGAGATCCATAATCGGGACTTCGTCTTTTGTAGTCCGGCGAGCAGCTCTTCTCAACAGAGTTCGTCTTCGGGGGATCTTCGTCCGGAGATGATGGAGAGTGAGACCGCACCCACCTCTCCAACTCATGAAGCGGGCGACACAGAGGTGTCATCATGGAGGAGTCCGGATCTGCCGAAGCCGGACGTTAACACGTCAATCACCCTGAGCCCGGAGCATTCGGCTCCCACGAGGGGCGATGAGAAGGGTCCGACACAGTTCGATGTCCGGCCGGACGTACTGACAGGCCTTCTGGAGCGAGCCGCGCTCTCGGAGGAGCACCGATCTTTAATGAGCATGGTGCTCACAAAGATTTCATCTGCTACCAGCAGTTTGAATGAGGCATTTACAAGCCTGCTCAAAGGCTTTGAGGCATGTAGTGAAAAATGCATTATTTTTTGGTTATGAAGCACTCGCTAGGTGTGCTCCCTATGGATAGTAGCCCCTGAGACTCTGGTTGCCCGTCATAGGCGGCAAATGGGGGATCATATAGTAATGGCTGCGCTGTATAAGTGCGCAGGTATATAAGGATCTGGCAGTCGACCAGTCTGTTGAAGTTGCCGAACTAAGGAGGCAGATCAGATCTATTGATGCCGATATCACGCTTGTGAACAAACGGCTGGAGAAGTCACATGGTATGTGCTCTGCTTCCCTTATTATGTTGTATAGGAAAATGCGAGAGTGGCATAATGTTAATGCCATGTGTTTGCACTCCAGCTGGTGCTGCTGCCGTGGAGGCCCTAAGGGCGGAACTTGCTCAGGCCAAGGAACAAGCTCGGGCTAGTAATGCGGCTGCCCTAAAGGCGGCCGAAGAGTTGAGAGCCGAACAGGCTGCTCATCGCCGAAGCAAGGAAAAAATAGCCGAAATGGCTGAGGAGTTGAAAAATGCCGCCCACCGGTATGTACTCCTTGAAGAGGAGAATAAGGCTAGTTCGGCTGAGCTAGACAAGGCACTTAATGCCGCCAAGGAGATGCGGACCGAGGTCCGGGGTATGCGGGAGGAGCTCCAACAGGCCGACAAAATCGTGGCTGGGGGCTCCTACTTACTGCGGACGAAGTTTTTGGATCCGAAGTATGCTCCCCTGGCTCGGCGCTGGAGTTCTGCAGATGCGTATGCGGACCTGGCAAATAGTACAGTGACGCTGCTAAGTTCTTCGAGGGTCAAGGTGATAAAGAAGTGGAGAAGCTTTTCTGCTCGCAGTTCAATGCTCCCACTCGCCCGCTGCCGCTAAATGAGAAGGTGGCTGCTATGGCGGAGCTCCACGGGCTGTCCAGGCTTGCGATGTGTTCTGTAATAGACCATCTTTGGCCGAAGGGGCCTAAGCCGGACAGCTACTTTGGTTTGGTCCAGCAATTCCTTGGGGCCGTGTCTCAGATTGACGCCATGAGGAGGTCGGCGTGCATAGAGGGTGCGTGGATGGCTCTTGCCCGCGTAATAGCCTATTGGACGGATATGGAGGCCACCATTATAGTGACCCAGGATCCGGCGGGAGGCCAATATCCGGTCGAGCACTACTTGGTGCAGGTCACAAAAGGTGCCCGCCTGATAGAGGCGCGGTGCTCTAAGAATATCTTGTTCGAATGATAAGTCGAATCATTGTAAAAAACAATGTTTATTTTGATTATGAGGCTATGTTTATACTTTTTGCCCGGAAGTATGATCGTGTCCCCTTTTCGGCCGTTTTTATATAGATATGAGTAGTCCGAAAGTTAGCAGTCGTTGGCTTCAGCCCCCATGCATACAATGCGGGGGTGTTCACGAGAAATACGCTTAATCACACTTGATCCAATGTCTTGGTCCATTAAGGAGGTGATTGCACGTCGAACTAGGCAACCAGGCTATATAGATGTAACACTTTCGCTTAGCCATGGGGGTCTAACACTGGGGCTACTATGTAGCCCCTGGTACATTCGCATGCATCCGAATACGGGCGCGTATGTATGTGGCCGGAAAACGGCCCTTCGTTAATGCGGAGGAATCCCTAAAGATTCCGGTGAGTCTTCGAGTGGTTGAACAGTCTCTCGTTGTATCATGACAGTCAATTTTCGGCTTTTTCTACTAAGGCGCTCATCCAGAATAACCAGGGCACAATCACAGTAGTTCTCCTTTGGCCTGCCTTAGCCGATAATAACAGAACATAAGGTGGCAAACCCAGGAGCCGGGCAAACCCAACATTTGACCAAAGACATGATTCGGAGCTGATGCATATAGGGCCAAATTCGTGACGCCGAACACCCCCGAAGGTATTCGGTCTTTGTAAAAGAAAACAGGCTGACGAAAGCCTGCTATAAACCCTAAGGTTCCAGGTACGTGCGATGAATCTGTTGTGGCGAAATGCCAATAACGGCAGTATCCTTTGTGGGTATGGGACCCATGGGATGGTTAAACAACAAGAGGCAGTAGAAAAGGTTTACACAGGGGCTTAATCTAAAATGAAACCTGTTGAACGGGGCCCTGCTGCATGTCTGTGCCTTTGTCTCTGTTGTGCCGTATCCTGGAAGGGTATCGCGCGGACGTTGTATGTGAAAAAAGAAAACTCGTAGGAGAGTACAACGTAAGTATGCGATTAATAATAAAAGTATAAGATGTTGGCCTGCCAGTAAGATTGAGCCAGATGTGGGGTTGTGTTAAATATTTATAGCCCCTGGTATCCGTTATGGGATTACATATATGGTGCCCTGGTTCAGTTTTATTCGGGCTATCGGACTCGTCTAACCGTGTCTGTGGTCGTAATGACCAGTCATGTTTTTGATATTTGGAGGCCGCTTATAGTCCGGCCGCCAGGGCCGTCCCGTGTTCCTCTACGCGTGAAGAGCGCTCTGTGATTCCGCTAACGGTGATGACGCCACGTGGACCGGGCATCTTGAGTGTAAGGTAGCCATAGTGCGGCAATGCGTTGAAGCGGGCGAAGGCCGTTCTTCCGAGCAATGCATGATAGCCTCTCTGGAAGGGGGCGATGGTGAAGAGTAGTTCTTCGCTTTTGGAGTTGCCTGGGGAGCCGAATGTTACTTCCAGCACGACGGAGCCCCTACCGTAGGCTTCAACGCCTGGTATCACCCCTTCAAAGGTGGTGTTGCTTTGTCTAATTCTGGATGGGTTTATCCCCATTCTGCGGACAGTGTCCTCGTATATTAAATTGAGGCTACCGCCGCCGTCCATGAGGACACGGGTGAGACGGTATCCATCGATTATTGGGTGAAGCACCAAGGCTTGTGATCCTCCACGCCGAAAACTAGTTCGACCGTCCATGTGATCAAAGGTGATCGGACGAGCAAGAGTCAGATGTGGGTATGATGGGCTCTACACCCTGCGCGTCTCTGAATGCGCGTTCATGCCTTCTGGTGAATGTGTGAGTCGTGTGGATCATGTTTACTGTTTTAACGTCTGGCGGGAATTTTTTCTGTCCCCCAGTGTTTGGCTGGCGAGGTTCGTCGTTGTCTTCACTTGGTGTTTCCCTCCCCTTGTGTTCGACATTTAATTTGCCGGACTGCCTGAAGACCCAGCACTCTCTATGCCTTTGGTTCGCAGGTTTCTCCGGGGTGCCGCGAATTTGGCATAGTCTGTCCAGGACTCTGTTCAGACCGGACGGTCCCTCTTTACTTCCTTTAAATGGATTCTTTTGTTGATCAGGTCGAGAGCCCCTGAATCCGGTGTTGACCATCGTGTTATCCGGGCTCTCTTCCTTGTTTTGGCGTTTGTGTTTATTACGCCATGGCTTCCCGTTGCCATCCCTTATTTCGGATGTGCTGGGGTCGCTGGTGCCTTTACGGGCTAGCCAGCTATCTTCACCCGTGCAAAAGTGGGTCATAAGGCCTGTTAAGGCTGCCATTGTCCTTGGCTTTTCTTGGCCGAGGTGCCGGGCGAGCCACTCGTCGCGGATGCTGTGTTTGAATGTTGCTAAGGCTTCAGCGTCCGGACAATCGACAATTTGATTTTTCTTAGTGAGGAATCTGTTCCAAAGCTTGCGGGCGGACTCTCCGGGCTGTTGGATTATGTGACTTAGATCGTCTGCATTCGGAGGCCGGACATAAGTCCCTTGGAAGTTGGCCCTGAAAGCATCCTCGAGTTCCTCCCAACTCCCGATTGAGTTTTCGGGGAGGCTTTTCAACCAGTGTCGAGTTGGTCCCTTCAACTTGAGGGGAAGGTATTTGATGGCGTGGAGGTCATCCCCACGAGCCATGTGAATATGCAGGATAAAATCCTCGATCCAGACCCCTGGGTCTGTCGTTCCGTCGTATGCCTCTATGTTCACAGGTTTGAAGCCTTGTGGGAATTCATGGTCCAGTACTTCTTCAGTGAAGCACAGGGGGCGGGCAGCCCCTCTGTATCTGGGCGCGTTGTGGCATGTAGTCGGCTGTTGTTGTGTCCAGTGCTTATTCCGAACTGGTATTTGGCTTGTATGAGCGTTTGGGTGACCATAGTCCCTCGCTGGGGTGTGTCCTTAAGATCCATAGATGGACCTAGCTGCACCGGCCTTCTTATCCAGCTTCTCACGTAGATCGTGCGTGGTGTCAGTAGCCGCTCTGTTGTGGTTGTGAAGCGGTACGTCTGGTCTCCTGGTTGTATTATTCTTTGGTGGAACGGCCTCGTTGTTGAATTCTAGCAGTAGCTTGTGTTTTGGATAGCTTTTTGTATGGCGATCGTCGCCATATCTTTCTTCAGTGTCTAGCACTTTATTTCATCTGCGACTGAGCTTTTACTGTGTGGCTTTAAGCCGTTGTTTCTACTTCTTTAGACTTCTTGCTGTGGCCATAAGCTTTCGGTGGAGGTTGTCTCATTCCACTCGTTCGTCCGGAATGGTGAATGCATCGTCATCCAGACTGTGTTCCTGTTCTGGGGCAGTTTCATGAGCTCGTCCCTACGGATCATTGTGATCGGGCATTTGTTCCGAAATCGGTTTGGCGTGACCTGGCTCGTCCTGCTCCATCGCTGGGTCCATGTCGTCGTTACTGCCTTCGGGGTTTACTGGTATATCGACCCTTCTTGCGCTCTTGTCGCTATTTTTACTGTTGCTGGGCTTTGAGCGACGTCTGTGCCGCCGTTTTGGCTTTTGCCCGGGTGTTTTATCTTCCGGATTATCGTTGTCGTCCTTCTTGGGCATATCCACCATGTATATATATCGTGTGACAAGGTAGTAGTCCCGTGCCCCAGAGATTCTGAAGCTTCTCCTGCATCGTCGTCCATACCGTCGATGTCTTCGGAGTCGAAGTCAAGAACGTCGGTTAAATCATCGATCGTGGCAATGAAGTGGGTGGTGGGTGGGCAACGAATTCCTTCGTCGCCTGCTTCCCACTTAGGCCGGACATAGTTCGGCCCAGAGTCTCCTGACAAAGAGAGAGACTTTAATGAGTTTAGCATGTCGCCAAAGGGCGAGTGCTGGAAGACTTCCGTAGTGGTAAACTCCATTACCGGAGCCCAACCTGGCCCGACTGGTTCAAGGGTATGTGGACCGGGACCAACAATCGGATACGAGTCAGGGGCCCGAGGTTACAGGCCTCAATAGAGGTGAGACCTGTGTTCGGCTCCACCGCCCATGAGTATGCGGCCCGTGGGGGGGTCCACCCCTCCGTCCTTAGGCAACGCAACCTGTTCCGGATTTAGATCTGGGGCTATTGCAGGGATGGTATCCCGAGCATTGTCCGACAGCAGGTCTAGGCCGTGCTCGTCGTGACTATCCGACGCTCCTGGCACAGGCCCGAATCCGTCGAAGATTAAGTCTCCGCAAATATCCGCCATGTATTTCAAGTTTCTGAACCTGACCTGGTGGACAGGGGCGTAGCTGTCGATCTGCTCCATAAGACCAAGCGAATTGGCCCACAGTGCGAAGCTGCCGAACACAAAGATCTGTCCAGGGAGAAAAGTCTCGCCCTAGACCGTGTTGTTGGCGATTGAAGACGCCATCAAGCCCCAAAGTGATGACATAGAGGAACTCTCAATGAATGTACCAATGTTGGTGTCAAAACCGGCGGATCTCGGGTAGGGGTTCCCGATCTGTGCGTCTTAGGATGATGGTAACAAGAAGCAAGGGACACAATGTTTACCCAGGGTTGGGCCCTCTCGATGGAGGTAAAACCCTACTTCCTGCTTGATTAATATTGAAGATATGTGTAGTACAAGAGTAGATCTACCACGAGATCATAGAGGCTAAACCTTAAGAGCTAGCCTATGATGGTATGATTGTAATTGTGATCGGTCTTCTACGGACCATCCTCTCCGGTTTATATAGACACCGGAGAGAGCTAGGGTTTACATGGAGTCGGTTACAAGGAAGGAAATATAATATCCGGATCGCCAAGCTTGTCTTCCACGCAAAGGAGAGTCCCATCCGGACACGGGCCGAAGTCTTGAGTCTTGTATCTTCACGCTTTAATAGTCCGGATGATGTACATAGTCCGGCTGTCCGGATACCCCCTAATCTAGGACTCCCTTAGTTGGCAAGTCCCGTAGCATGCACGTATGGTGAACGCTGTGTGACAAATTTGAAGCATGGGGTGTTCTTTGATTGCCTTCCTTATGAGTGGAGGTCAGGGTCGCGCGATGGTTAACACCTACCAACCCTTTCCCTAGGAGCATGCGTAGTAGTACTTTGCTTCAAGGGCTAATAAACTTTTGCAATAAGTATATGAGTTCTTTATGACTAATGTGAGTCCATGGATTATATGCACTCTTACCCTTCCACAATTTGCTAGCCTCTACGGTACCGTGCATTGCCCTTTCTCACCTTGAGAGTTGGTGCAAACTTCGCTGGTGCATCCAAACCCCATGATACGATACGCTCTATCACACATAAACCTCCTTAAATCTTCCTCAAAACAACCACCGTACCTACCTATTATGGCATTTCCATAGCCATTCCAAGATATATTGCCATGCAACTTTCCACCGTTCCGATTATTATGACACGCTCATTAATTGTCATATTGCTTTTGCATGATCATGTAGTTGACATCGTATTCATGACAAATCCACCTTTATAATTCTTTTATACATGTTGTTGGTGTTCTGGGAACGGGGGTACCCAGACTTGCCTGCCTGCGGCCTGCGGCGTGGCTCAAGGAGTGGCCCACTATGGCCCATCTTCGTCAACACAAGCTCAAGACCCTCGCGAGGGGCCCAGCCTCGCGGGGGGACGACAGGAAGCTTCCTCAGGTGCAGCCTCGTCGGGCTGGCTCGCGAGGAGGCGGAGAGATCAAGGCGGGGCACCTCACGAGGTGCCCGTGACAGAAGCCATGACGACCGAAGCCAGGAGGGTGCCGGCCTGCGTAGAGTCCTTGTTTCCTCTTTGGTGCAAAGGGGAAAGCGCAGGCAAGAGTATCAAGCAAAGGCAACCATTTCGGTGCAACAAGACCAAGACTAGCAGAACGGCAGAATGGAGGTCATCGTGGAGCCCAAGCCGGCGTCATCGTCAGAGCCTTTGGCAGGCGAGGACCAACTTTAGTCAGGATAAGTGTACTAGATGTTCCCCTTCAAAATGGCCAATTGTTGGCGCCCTTCCCGCTCAATATTTGTGAAGAGGACTAGGGCCTCGCTCTATAAATAGGGCTAGCCAGCATAGTATAGGGGAGGCCTAATCTGATTGGATCCAGATTCAATCCTTCCCAAGAGGCATCACCTCCACGAGAACTCCTCCCCTCGCGAGGCAGTTCTTCGTTTGTATTGTTCATCATCAGCCCCTGAGGCAATCCACCACACCACAAACTAGAGTAGGGTATTACACCACCATGGTGGCCCGAACTAGTATAAACCTCGTGTCCCTTGTGTTGTTCTTCGTGTAGTTTAGATCCTTTGCAAGGCAACGAGATGTGAGTTGGTAGAGGGAGTGATCTCCGTGCGCACCCCAAAGTTCGAACCTTAAGGGTCTGCGAGAAGCCGAAATCCGACATTTGGCGCGCCAGGTAGGGGTGCGCCGGAATTCGCCTTCCGCCGCCTTGTGTTTCACCGTCCGTCGCATCCATGTCTCACGCTCGTCGAGCCTATGCCGAGTGTCGGGCTGCCCTCGCAGCCCATGTCGCCCAGACGGCCCTCGTCGGAGGGCCTCCCCGTCGTTCCCCGTCGCCTGCTGTCCACGCCGCCACCAGCCCGACGGGGAACGAGCAGCAGGCGTTGTCCCGGCATCCCTCGGTGCTGCGAGAAGAGTGCACCGCCACCCCGTCGCTGACTCCAGCCGGTTCATCGTCCCACGCCCGTCGCGCTCCTGCGGACGCGCACGCCGTGCTGCTCCTTGCGCGAGAGCTCCTGCACTACCGTCCCATCGACGACCTCTACGATGAGTGGATTGCCCGCATCACCGAGCTCATCAGCGCTGCTGGCGGCTCCCCTGCACCATCCCTCTCGTTGCACCGCCACCCGCCCTGCGCGGGCAACGCAGCTCCAGAGGCGCCTTAGCCGCCTCCTTCTCAAGAAGGCGCCCTGGCCCCGAGGCGCGGCCCTAGGATGGGACCTGCTCCGTTCGGCGCCCGCGCAGCAAGAGAAGAGCTGCTAAGAGATCCCTCGTCCTCAAGAAGTTGCTCGTGTGCTCCCCGCACCGGCCCGTCACGACCGCGCTCTTGCTCCAGCGCGCCAAGACCCCGCGCTGCTCCTAGCCGCAGCACGCGGAGACCTCCAAGATCAAGCTCTTTGTCACCAAAGGCCTCCAGTGGCCACTGCAGGCTGCCGTGCCTTCACCGCCGAGCGGCGCAGCGTGGCTTGGCCGGGCAAGTTCAAGCCAGATCTGCCCCCACGCTACAACAGCACGGCTGACCCTGCGGAATTCCTCCAGCTCTACGAGCTGGGCATCAAAGCCGCCAACGGGGACAAGAAGGTCATGGCAAACTGGTTTCCCATGGCGCTCAAGGACGGTGCCCGCACCTGGCTCCTAAACCTGGCTCTTGGCACGATTTCTTCCTGGGACGAGATGCTCACTCGCTTCATCGCCAACTTCCAAGGCACTCGCGACTGGCCCCCGGCCATGAGCGAGATGTGCCGCATCAAGCAGCAGCCAGGAGAGACCCTGCAAAAGTACATCCAACGCTTCAACAACGCTCGCCTCAAGATCCCAGGGTGACTGAGGAGGCCATCATCTCAGCCTTCTCCAACGGCGTGCGTGACATCAAGATGAAAGAGGAGCTAGCAATCCATGAAGACATGTGCACATCCCTGGAGCTGTTCAACTTGGCAACCAAGTGCGCCAGGGCTGAGGAAGGGCGCCTTTCCCTCCTCGAGCTTCCGGCTGCCAATCTAGAAGAGAAGAAGCCCAAGGTCAAGGACGTGAAGCGCAAGGGGGCTGCTGTGCTTGCAGCAGAGCTAGACACCAAGCGAGGCAGGGATCAGCCTGAGTCATCCAAGGGCAGACGGTACTGCATGTACCACGACCTCCACACCCACAACACCAACAAATGCCAAGAGCTCAGGGCTGTGCGAGATGTGCATGTCGACCGACGCCCTGAGCGCAGCAACCGGGGCTATGGCCGAGGAGGAGGAAGAGGTGGAGGACGATGGGAAGACCGTGGCCCTCGCCAAGGGTGGCGTGACCGACCTCATGAGGACCGCTGGCAGGACCAGCCTCACAAGGGAGGTTGGAGGGATCAGCCCCGTGAGGATCGCCCACAAGGCAACGCAGGCCTCCCTCCTCTGCCACCTCAGCCGAGGAGGAATGAAGACCATCATCAGGACGAAGGGGCTGGGGGGCTTCCAGGTGCCGCGCACAGTCACTTGCATCTTGGGCGGTGCTCAGGCCCCAGCCTCTCAGCGCATCTTCAAACAGTTTGCTCGCGAGGTGAATGCAGTCCTCCCCAAGCTTGAGGCCACGTGCCCTCTCAGGTGGTCAGCGTGCGTCATCACGTTCAGCTGAGCGGATCAGCTCAAGTGTGCAGCCACGGCCGGAGTCCTCCCAATGCTTTGTTCCCCAATGATCAGCAATGTGCAAGTCACCAGGACCCTCATCGATGGCGGAGCAGGACTCAACGTCCTGTCCGTCGAGACGTTCAAGAATCTCCAAGTGCCATACAATCAGCTTCAGCCAACCAAGCCTTTCTCAGGAGTCACTGATGGTTCCATTGTTCCGGTAGGGCAAGTCCGCCTTCCTGTCACCTTTGGGAAGCACGACAACTACCGCACCGGGCTCATTGACTTCGACGTCACCCACATTCGCTTGCCATACAATGCCATCCTTGGGTACCCAGCCCTGGCCAAGTTCATGGCAGTGACTCATCATGGCTACAATGTCCTCAAGATACTAGGAAGCGGTGGAGTCATCACAGTGCCTTGTGAGGAGAGGGATGCGGTCTGTTCCCTTGAGCGAGCCTTCCAAGCCGCGGAAATCGAAGACCCAGAGCACAGGAGCGGAAGATTTCCTGAGATAGTCCCTAAGAAGAAGAAGACATCCCCTGGTCCGAACCCTCAGGAGGCAGGCCCCTCAGGATCCGCGCCCGTTCAAGGGCCGCCTCCTTCTGTCGCATAGGAAGGCGCGCCCGGCGCCCTCCTCGAGCAAGGCTCGGGGGCTCTCTCCTGGAGGGCCATCGACTTTGCCAAGATCACGAGGGAGGCGCTCGGGCACCACTTGGAGGCGTGCTTCAAATCACGTTTCCCTCAGGAAGAAGCAAGGCAAGGAGGGCCAAACCCTCGGGAGTTCATCAGTGAGATCATTCAGGACCTGCAGGAGTCAAGACTCATGAGCGGCAGCCACCGCTTACCCGCTGTAGCTCCCCATCCAGGCGAGGATGGTGGGCTGTGCGTCTACATCGACGTACTAGGGCTCAACCGAGCCGCCTCTCAGGAGCGCTTCTGGCCCTCACACGTGGGATGCTGCGAAGGTCCACCCCATAGCTATGTTCACATGCATTTCGGCCTGCCGAACGCGGCTGCTGCGCGTCAGCGCCTCATGAGGAGCATTCTGGAGGCTCAGGAGGTCAGGCATTCCGCATTCCTGGCGGAGATGGAGAAGGTCCTCAAGGAGCCGCCAGCGCCTCCGGAGCCTCCCGAGGCTCCTAGGCCTGGGGGCTCGTGAGGATCGGTTTCTGCAGTGCGAGTCATCCTCTACTTCAGCATCCCTTCATCTCCAACATCATCAGGTGACATCCTACGAGTTTCATTTTCAGCTGGGAGCGCCCCCAGGGCTGCATCATTCCCAGGCCGCATGGGTCCGTCCCTGCGGCATGTATCCCTTTTGTTCATGTCTTTAGGTTACTTTTTTGGGGGCGCCCCTCGGGCTGCATTATCCCCAAGCTGCTCGGGCCTGACCCAGCGGCATTTGCCTTTTCTACATCTATCTAAATGGGTTTGCTCCTTCATGCTTAACGTGCTTAACTTAATCGCCCGCTCGATTGACACCAACTTATGGAGCTGCTCCCTAACAGCACGACGCTTGTGCACACGTTCGTCCCTGCAACGTCGACAAACCTGAGTGGCTGAGCTCTGGCCGCGGCAACCCCGCAAGGCGCCACCTCACCAGGCCCTCAGTGCCCTCGTCACCCCTCCAAGAGCAACCAGTAGATGGCTGGCAATTGTAACGGCAACACTCGTTTTCCTTGTGATGAGCTCGTAGGATATCTTTAAGGAGCAACGTCGGGAGAGGCCTTCGCGGCGTCTCCTTCCCGCTCGACCGCGCGAACCTCTTGCACGTTAAAGGGGGGGCGCTTGAGCATCGCGACTCACGGGCTCTTACCGGCTCTCCAGCCCTCACCTCCTGGCCTTGTCCACGGCATCGCGACCTGACATACCAATGACGGCTGAGCTCGCTCGAGGGCCGGGACCCGAGGACGTAGAGCGCGAAGGGGAGTAAGGGAAAGGAGGAAGAGGCTCGCGAGGACCTCGCCCGACAACTCCTCAGCCGCCGACGCACGGACCTGGCGCCGCGCCAAGCAGAGGCTGCAGACTCTCGAGATAAGTCATCCTCCAGAGCTACTAGCTATCGCAACACCGACCTTGCACCTAATGCAGCTCCATGTTGGCAACGTTGCACTCCTTTCTCACCGAACGATGGCTGCTTGAGTGCTAAAGGGGACCTCCTGAGCATCGCGACTCAGGGGCTCTTACTGGACCTCGGGCCACTCACCTCCTGGCCTTGACCACGACATCTCGATCTAGCATACCAGCGACGACTGAAGCTTGCCTTGAGACCGAGACCTGTCGGCGCAGAGCATCGAGTCCTCGCGAGGTTCGAAAGGAGGAACTAAGCTAAGACGGGACGAGCATCTCACACTGCTTCATGATAAGGATCATGTTAACAAAAGGAACTACAGGCACCTTATAAGCCCCCACGGGGTGTGTTCTTGGCTCCTCGCAGGGACAAAAGATGCGAATCCTAAGGATTCCTAACTACAGGGACCATGACGGTAGACGCCATCATCAACTGTGGACCGCGCAAGGCCAGCTCCAACCTCATCCAGATCAGCCGCGTCGACCGCCGGGCGCACCGGCCCTGCTTCGGGCACGACGCGAGCTCGGAGGATCGTAGCTGTCGTCGCTCGTCGCCGGGGTCAGGAAGAGTCCGAAAGAGTCGCTGGACCCTCCGATACGCCCGCTGCCACCAGAGGAGCTGCTGGAAGGGTGGGCGGCAGGCCTGGTCCTCGCCGCTCTAGAGCTTCGGCCGCTGCCTCTGGGGCAGCACTCCAGCCGGCGTCCATCTTTGTCGAAGACCTTGAAGAGCATCAGGGAGGCGCCATCGTAATCTAGGTGGATCACGAGGGCCCCCTCCGATCGGCAGACCCGGGCGATCTTGCCCCAGCCCCGGGTCATGAAGACCTTGCCCAGAGCGACGACCTCAACCTCTGCTTCGGTCGCAGGGGTACTGCAGTCGGCGTGCTGCAGCCAGAGCTCAAGAGGCCGCCTTGGCAGGATCTCGAAGGCGAAGGAGGGAGGAAGGCGAATCCAAGATCAAGGAGGCATGGCAGCGTGAAGCACAAGCTCGCGAGAGGAGCCCTCGGCGTGAACTCCAAGAGGAATGACGCGCACCGCCATAATCCGTCAGCGACGACGGCGCCTCTGGTGATGTCGCTTGGCGCCCGCGTCTTCAGGGCACTCGATCCGGGTGCACAAGGGCAATGGGAATCCAGGCGGAGGCCGCTCGAACCATGGCCTCGACACCTCCTGCCAAGCACCCCCTTCTCCACGGCAGGGGACGGGCTGTTTCTTCGGCGGAAGCGGAACAGGACCCTCTCGGGGGGGCTTACCCTTCTCTTCTGCAGAAAACCGGCAGATTGGCGCCATTGGGGTAAGGTGGAGCAAGGGCGAGGAAGAAGAAGGAGAGTAGCAGGAAAGGATGGACTGGAAGGGCTCGCGCCGTTCCATACATATAGCCGGAGGAGGCCAACCATCGGCCTCCACGATCATAGGTAATCATGACCCATTTTGCATGCAGGGACTTGTCAAGTCGTGCAGTTGCCGAGGCATCATGGGGAAGCGGGGACGCCCACGTCCAATCGACCGCCACATGACGCCCAAGGCCGCAGGCTGTTGGGGCCCGCGGCGCTTCACACTTGCCCCTTCGCTTCTCTGCTAAGCCAAGTTCGGGCGCGCCTTGGGCCCGGGGCCTACTGTCGGCGTTCTGGGAACGGGGGTACCCAGACTTGCCTGCCTGCGGCCTGCGGCGTGGCTCAAGGAGTGGCCCAGTACGACCCATCTTCGTCAACACAAGCTCAAGACCCTCGCGAGGGGCCAAGCCTCGTGGGGCAGACGACAGGAAGCTTTCTCAGGTGCAGCCTCGTTAGGATGGCTCGCGAGGAGGCGGAGAGATCAAGGCGGGACACCTCATGAGGTGCTCGTGACGCAAGCCATGACGACCGAAGCCACGCGGGGGCCGGCCTGCGCAGAGTCCTTGTTTCCTCTTTGGTGCAAAGGGGGCAAGTGCAGGCAAGAGTACCAAGCAAAGGCAACCATTTCGGTGCAACAAGACCAAGACCAGCAGAATGGAGGTCATCATGGAGCCCAAGCCGGCGTCATCGCCAGAGCCTTTGGCAGGCGAGGACCAACTTTAGTCAGGCTAAGTGTAGTAGATGTTCCCCTTCAAAATGGCCAATTGTTGGCGCCCTTCCTGCTCAATATTTGGGAAGAGGACCAGGGCCTCGCTCTATAAATAGGGCTAGCCACCATAGTATAGGGGAGGCCTAATCTGATCGGATCCAGATTCAATCCTTCCCAAGAGGCATCACCTCCACGAGAACTCCTCCCCTCGCGAGGCAGTTCTTCCTTTGTATTGTTCATCATCAGCCCTTGAGGCAATCCACCACACCACAAACTAGAGTAGGGTATTACACCACCATGGTGGCCCGAACTAGTATAAACCTCATGTCCCTTGTGTTGTTCTTTGTGTAGTTTAGATCCTTTGCGAGGCGACAAGACGTGAGTTGGTAGAGGGAGTGATCTCCGCGCGCACCCCAGAGTTCGAACCTTAAGGGTCTGCCGGAACCCGAACTCCGACATATGTCGCTCTTGATTCATTGCATATCCCGGTACACCGCCGGAGGCATTCACATAGAGTCATATTTTGTTCTAAGTATCGAGTTGTAATTCTTGAGTTGTAAATAAATAAAAGTGTGATGATTTCCATATTAGAGCATTGTCCCAAGTGAGGAAAGGATGATGGAGACTATGATTCCCCCACAAGTCGGGATGAGACTCCGGACTTTATGAAAAGCAAAAGAGGCCAAAGAAGCCCAAATGAAAAAAAGAGGCCAAGGAAGCCCACCAAAATAAAAAAAATAAAAAATGAGAGAAAAAGAGAGAAAGGACAATGTTACTATCCTTTTTCCACACTTGTGCTTCAAAGTAGCACCATGATCTTCATGATAGAGAGTCTCCTATGTTGTCACTTTCATATATTAGTGGGAATTTTTCATTACAGAACTTGACTTGTATATTCCAATGACGGGCTTCCTCAAAATGCCCTAGGTCTTCGTGAGCAAGCAAGTTGGATGCACACCCACTTAGTTTCTTTTGTTGAGCTTTCATACATTTATAGCTCTAGTGCATCCGTTGCATGGCAATCCCTACTCCTCATGTTGACATCAAGTGATGGGCATCTCCATAGCCCGTTGATTAGCCTCGTTAATGTGAGACTTTCTCCTTTTTTGTCTTCTCCACACAACCTCCATCATCATATTCTATTCCACCCATAGTGCTATATCCATGGCTTACGCTCATGTATTGCGTGAGAGTTAAAAAGCTGAAGCACGTTAAAAAGTATGAATAAATTGCTTGGCTGAAACCGGGGTTGTGCATGATGGGAGTATTTTGTGTGATGAAAATGAAGCATAGCCTAACTAGATGATTTTGTAGGGATAAGCTTTCTTTGGCTATGCTATTTTGATAAGACATGATTCCTTGTTAGTATGCTTGAAGTATTACTATTTTTATGTCAATATTAAATTTTTATCTTGAATCTTTTGGATCTGAACATTCATGCCACAATAAAGAAAATTACATTGAGAAATATGCTCGGTAGCATTCCACATCAAAAATTCTGTTTTTATCATTTACCTACTCGAGGACGAGCAGGAATTAAGCTTGGGGATGCTTGATACATCTCCAACGTATCTATAATTTTTGATTGTTCCATGCTATTATATTATCCATCTAGGATGTTTTATATGCATTTATATTCTATTTTATATGATTTTTGGGACTAACCTATTAACCTAGAGCCCAGTGCCAGTTTGTGTTTTCTCCTTGTTTTTGAGTTTTACAGAAAAGAAATACCAAACGGAGTCCAATTGACGTGCCAATTTTTGATGATTTTTGGACCAAAAGAAACCCCTGGAGTGAAAGAGTTGGGCCAAAAGAGTCCCGGGCTGCCCACGAGGGTGGAGGGCGCCCCACCCCCTGGCTGCGCCCCCCTGCCTCGTGGACAGCCTGGAGACCCCCCTGACGTGAAACCGACGCCAAAAATTCCTATAAATACGGAAACCTCCAGAAAGAAACCTAGATCGGGAGTTCCGCCGCCGCAAGCCTCTGTAACCACCAAAAACCTCTTGGGAGCTCGTTTCAACACCCTTCCGGAGGGGGAATCCATCACCGGTGGCCATCTTCATCATCCCGATGCTCTCCATGACGTGGAGGGAGTAGTTCACCCTCGGGGCTGAGGGTATATACCAGTAGCTATGTTTTATCTCTCTCTCTCTCTCTCGTGTTCTTTATTTGGCATGATCTTGATGTATCGTGAGCTTTGCTATTATAGTTGGATCTTATGATGTTTCTCCCCCTCTACTCTCTTGTAATGGATTGAGTTTTCCATTTGAAGTTATCTTATCGGATTGAGTCTTTAAGGATTTGAGAACACTTGATGTATGTCTTGCATGTGCTTATCTATGGTGACTATGGGATATTCACGTGATCTACTTGATGTATGTTTTGGTGACCAACTTGCGGGTTCAATGACATTGTAAACTTATGCATAGGGGTTGGCACATGTTTTCGTCTTGACTCTTCGGTAGAAACTTTGGGGCACTCTTTGAAGTACTTTGTGTTGGTTGAATAGATGAATCTGAGATTGTGTGATGCTTATCGTATAATCATGCCCATGGATACTTGAGGTGACATTGGAGTATCTAGGTGACATTAGGGTTTTGGTTGATTTGTGTCTTAAGGTGTTATTCTAGTATGAACTCTATGATAGATCGAATGGAAAGAATAGCTTCATGTTATTTTACTACGAGCTCTTGAATAGATAGATCAAAAAGGATAACTTTGAGGTGGTTTCGTACCCTACAATAATCTCTTCGTTTGTTCTCCGCTATTAGTTGCTTTGGAGTGACTCTTTGTTGCATGTTGAGGGATTGTTATATGATCTATCTATGTTATTATTGTTGAGAGAACTTGCACTAGTGAAAGTATGAACCTTAGGCCTTGTTTCCTATCATTGCAATACCGTTTACGCTCACGTTTATCATTAGTTACCTTGATGTTTTTATAATTTCAGATTACAATTACCTTTATCTACTATCTATTTTTCACCTGTATCACCATCTCTTCTCCGAACTAGTGCACCTATACAATTTACCATTGTATTGGGTGTGTTGGGGACACAAGAGACTCTTTGTTAATTGGTTCCAGGTTGTTGTATAAGCAAAATAGACTCCAAATCTAAAGAAAAATGATGTTGTTGATCTTAGAATACTCTTTTTGTGTGTGTATATTCTTGTTATGGTACCATGGTGTACTCATCTTTTTTCATTGATGGCAGGAGCACATAACTATGGATTTGAACTTGATACCTCAAGAGGAAGAACATGGAGCTATTGATTTGAACTTGATGCCTCAAGAGGAAGAGGATGAAGATATTGATTTGAATTGGGTCCTTAAAGGGGAAGAAGCTCAAGAGGGAGAGGATGGAGCTATGGATTTGAACATGATGCCTCAAGAGGAGAAGATGAAGCTATGAATTGGATGCCTCAAGAAGATGAAGATGAAGAGGACGAAGTTATGAATTGGATACTTCAAGAAGAAGAACAAGCTCAAGGAGAAGAAGAAGATCAAGAATATGAGGCAGGTAAACAAAAAAGATGAGAATTGTCAGATAAGGAGAGGCATGGTGTTTTCTTCGCCTTGCTAGTAATCGAGCTAAGAGATGGATCTATTCAACCAGACGACAAGCTGCTAGTCTCAACCCTGTTGAACATAAGTGTACGATCTGTTGAAAGAATCTGAGAAGACGCCAAAAATCAGATTTTCGAGGGCAAAGAAGTAGATGTCTCAAGCAAGAAGCCAGGAAGAGTTGGCCGAAAGAGAAAGGAGTTGGATCTAGCGAGGGCCTCAAAAATCCCACTGAATAAAACAAGGACAATTCGATCTCTGGCACGGTCTCTAGGTGTGTCCCGATCGACCCTACATAAGAGGTTCCGGTTGAATGAGCTCAACCGCATCACAAGCACTGTGAAGCCTCACCTCAAGCCAGAGAACAAGCTTGCGAGATTGAAAATTTTCATGTCCATGCTCGATGACAAATCGATCTCAACTTCTCGAGCTATGTTCAAACCAATGACCAATATGGTTCACATAGATATGAAAAGTGGTTTGACATGACGAGAGTGAAGAATAGTTATTATATACTTCCAAAAGAACCTAAACCCAAGCGCACGGTGTCAAACACTAAAAACATTGGGAAGGTAATGTTCCTCATTGTTGTGGCCAGGCCACGATATAACAATGAGGGGGACCTAACATTCGATGGGAAAATCGGCATTTCGGCATTCATCAAAGAAACTGAGGCGATGCGGACAAGTCAGAACAGAGCAAAGGGAACAAAAGTGTTGACATCAGTGAAACTAACCAGGCCTGTGTGCAGAGATTATCCCATTGATGACCCACAAGTGTAGGGGATCTATCATAGTCCTTTCGATAAGTAAGAGTGTCGAACCCAATGAGGAGCAGAAGGAAATGATAAGCGGTTTTCAGTAAGGTTTTCTCTACAAGCACTGAAATTGTAGGTAACAAATAGTTTTGTGATAAGATAAATTGTAGCGAGTAACAAGTAAATAAAGTAAATAAAGTGCAGCAAGGTGGCCCAATCCTTTTTGTAGCAAAGTATAAGCCTGGGCAATTTCTTATAATGAGAAAAGAGCTCCCGAGGACACATGGGAATTATCGTCAAGCTAGTTTTCATCACGCTCATATGATTCGCGTTCGGTACTTTGATAATTTGATATGTGGGTGGACCGGTGCTTGGGTACTGCCCTTACTTGGACAAGCATCCCACTTATGATTAACCCCTATTGCAAGCATCTGCAACTACAAAAGAAGTATTAAGGTAAACCTAACCACAGCATTAGACATATGGATCCAAACCAGCCCCTTACGAAGCAACACATAAACTAGGGTTTAAGCTCCTGTCACTCTAGCAACCCATCATCTACTTATTAATTCCCAATGCCTTCCTCTAGGCCCAAATAATGGTGAAGTGTCATGTAGTCGACGTTCACATAACACCACTAGAGGAAAGACAACATACATCTCATCAAAATATCGAACGAATACCAAATTCACATAACTACTAATAGCAAGACTTCACCCATGTCCTCAGGAACAAACATAACTACTCACAAATCATATTAATGTTCATAATCAGAGGAGTAATAATATGCATTAAGGATCTAAACATATGATCTTCCACCAAGTAAACCAATTAGCATCAACTACAAGGAGTAATCAACACTACTAGCAACCCACAGGTACTAATTTGTGGTTTGGATACAAGATTGCATACAAGAGATGAGCTAGGGTTTTGAGAGGAGATGGTGCTGGTGAAGATGTTGATGGAGATTGACCCTCTCCCGATGGGAGGATCCTTGGTGATGACGATGGTGATGATTTCCCCCTCCCGGAGGGAAGTGTCCACGGCAGAACAGCTCCGCCGGAGCTCTAGATTGGTTCCGCCAAGGTTCCGCCTCGTGGCGGCGGAGTTTCATCCCGTAACCTTGCCCATGATTTTTTCCAGGGTAAAAGCCTTCATATAGCAGAAGATGGAAACCGAAGGGCCACCAGGAGGCCCAGGAGACAGGGGGCGCGCCCAGTAGGGGTGGGCGCGCCCCCCACCCTCCTGGCCATGGTGTGGGCCCCCTGAGGTGTTTCTTCTGCTCAATAATTCTTATTAATTCCAAAAATAAGTTTCGTGGAGTTTCAGGATTTTTGGAGCAGTGCAGAATAAGTTTCCAATGTTTGCTCCTTTTCCGGCCAGAATTCCAGCTGCCGGCATTCCCCCTCTTCATGGTAAACCTTGTAAAATAAGAGAGAATAGCCATAAGTATTGAGATATAATGTGTAATAACAGCCCATAATGCAATAAATATTGATATAAAAGCATGATGCAAAATGGACGTATCAACTCCCCCAAGCTTAGACCTCACTTGTCCTCAAGGGGAAGCCGAAATCGAAAAATATGTCCACATGTTTAGAGATAGAGGTGTCGATAAAAATAAAATACGGACATGAGGGCATCATGATCATTCTTATAATAGCAACACATATAGATTTTATCATATGAATTCTTATGCTCAAGTAACGATCAATTCACAATGTCAAGCATGGTTCAGAAACTTCATTGGGAGCTAGCAAACTATAGTCTCAGTCATTGAAGAAATTGCAATTTATCATAACATCAGAACGAGTCAAGAATAGAGCTTTTCAGCAAGTCCACATACTCAACTATCATGTAGTCTTCTACAATTGCTAACACTCACACAATACTTTTGGTTATGGAGTTTCAGCCGGACACTGAGAAAGATAGGGGCTTATTGTGTTGCCTCCCAATGTATTCACCTTTAGGTGATGTCAACAATAATAGTCCATGCTAACTTATACCCAATTGGATATATGTATCATGATCTTTCAAAAACGAGGAGCTTGCCAAAGGATAAAACGAAAAAGAGAAAGGTGGAAATCACCTTGACTCAAGCATAAAGTAAAAACATAAAGTAAAAGATAGGCCCTTCGTAGAGGGAAGCAGAGGTTGTCATGTGCGTTTAGGGTTGGATGCATGAAATCTTAATGCAAAAGAACGTCACTTTATATTGCCACTTGTATGTGAACCTTTATTATGCAGTCTGTCGCTTTTATTGCTTCCACAACAAGATCGTATAAAGCTTATTTTCTCTGCACTAATAAGTCATACATATTTAGATAGCAATTTTTATTTGCTGCAACATGACAACTTACTTGAAGGATCTTACTCAATCCATAGGTAGGTATGGTGGACTCTCATGGCAAAACTGGGTTTAAGGATATTTTTAAGCACAAGTAGTATCTCTACTTGGTGCAAGGAATTTGGCTAGCATGAGGGGGAAAGGCAAGGTCAACATGTCTCGAAGGTCAATGACAATATACTTTAACTGAGATGTGAGAAAACATAAACCATTACGTTGTCTTCCTTGTCCAACATCAACTCTTTTAGCATGTCATACTTAATGAGTGCTTCACAATCATAAAAGATGTCCAGGATAATATATTTGTATGTGAAACCTCTCTTTCCTTATTACTTCCTATTAATTGCAACGATTACCAAAACAACGTTTATCAACTCTCAACAACTTTTATGCCTCATACTTTCTATGTGTGAAGTCATTACTGTCCATAAGATCAATATGAACTCTTTTATTCTTTCTACTTTCTCAAGATCATAGCAACATAGGAAAGCCCTTGACTCAACACTAATCTTTATTATAGATAGCTCACAGACTCGATTACATAAAGATATCACAAAGCAAAACTCAAAAGTACTTGATATCAAAACTTCAATCTACTAGATCAATATACTACTAAAAGGATCAAACTAAATAAAATGGTAAAGATAAGAGTGTGATGGTGATACGATACCGGGGCACCTCCCCCAAGCTTGGCAGTTGCCAAGGGGAGTGCCCATACCCATGTAATTATGTACTTAGAGGTGGTGAAGTAGGAGTTGTTGATGATGTAGGCTTGTCGTCCATCTTCCAAGGCATAGGCTCACCATCATAGAAGGATGATCGAGTCTCCGAGATCCTTAAACCTGCAGCCAAATTCATCCTCTTGAATCTATATTCATACTCATAGTTCTGGTTTTGCAGGTCATAGATCTGGGCTTGGAGGTGCTCGATTTTCTCTTGAAACTTGAAGATGGTTTCCCCAATGACTTTGGCATCTAGATTGTGGTTGTTGGTGAACTCCGTGATCATCATCTGGTTGGCGTTGAGTCCACGATCCACCATCCCTTGGCATTTGAAGACTTGCTGCTCCATGGCTTCGAGCTTTGTCTCCATGCTGCCGGTACGCCTTGGTCCCTCCACATCGCGGATGTGCAGCACCCCCTCACGCATCTTAATGGTTTGAGGGTGTTACAGCACCTCCGCGAGATAGGGGTTGATAACCCTCTCAAAAAACTTGTCCTTGGGAGCGCTTAGAGATGCCATGATGCTCTAGATCTGTGACAGAAAATAGCTCGAAACGAAAATAGAGGATATTTGCGTGATACGATGGTCAAAACCTTCGGGAGTTTATATAATGAATTTTACCGACCAAAATATGTAACGTGCAAGAAAACGGAGTCCGGGAAGCACATGAGGTGGCCACAAGACAGGGGGGCGCGCCCTCCACCCTCGTGGAGGCCTCGTGTCCTTCCCGGACTACTTCTTTCTTCGTAAAATTCTTAAATATTCAAAAACTGATAAAAATTCCCATTAGAATTGTTTTGGAGTCTGTTTACTTACCATACCACATACCTATTCCTTTTCATAGTTTGGAACGTTCTGGAAAGTGTCCCTTATGTATTCCTCCGGGGTTACGGTTTCAATAATATTAGTTTCAACATTGATAGGATTACTTGAGATATAATGTTTAATTCTTTGACCGTTCACCACCCTCGGACTTGTGCCTTTGAAGTTGTTGATTTTTATGGTACCAAAATGATAGACCTCCTCGATAACGTAAGGACCTTCCCATTTAGAGAGAAGTTTTCCTCCAAAAAATCTTAAACGAGAGTTGAATAATAACACATAATCACCTACGTTAAACTCACGCTTTTGTATCCTTTTGTCATGCCAGCGTTTGACTTTTTCTTTGAATAGCTTGGCATTCTCATAGGCTTGGGTTCTCCATTCATCAAGTGAGCTAATATCAAACAACCTCTTCTCACCGGCAAGTTTGAAGTCATAGTTGAGCTCTTTAATAGCCCAATATGCTTTATGTTCAAGTTCTAGAGGTAAATGACAAGCTTTTCCATAAACCATCTTATATGGAGACATGCCCATAGGATTTTTGTATGCAGTTCTATAGGCCCATAATGCATCATCAAGTTTTTTGGACCAATTCTTTCTAGATATATTGACACTCTTTTGCAAAATTAATTTGAGCTCTCTATTGCTCAACTTTACTTGACCACTAGACTGCGGATGATAAGGAGATGCAATTCTATGATTAACATCATACTTAGCAAGCATCTTACAGAAAGCACCATGAATAAAATGTGAACCACCATCAGTCATAAGATATCTAGGGACTCCAAACCTCGGAAAAATAACTTCTTTCAGCATTTTAATAGAAGTGTTATGATCAGCACTACTAGTTGGAATAGCTTCTACCAACTTAGTAATGTAATCAACAACAACTAAAATATGTGTGTAACCATTAGAGGCAGGAAAAGGTCCCATATAATCAAAGCCCCAAACATCAAATGGTTCAATAACAAGAGAATAATTCATAGGCATTTCTTGATGTCTACTAATATTACCAATTCTTTGACATTCATCACAAGATAAGACAAACTTACGAGCATCTTTGAAGAGAGTAGGCCAATAAAACCGGATTGCAATACCTTGTGTGCAGTTCTATCTCCAGCGTGGTGTCCTCCATATGATTCAGAGTGACACTTGCGTAGGATCTGTTCCTATTCATGCTCAGGTACACAACGTCTAATAACACCATCTACTCCTTCCTTATAAAGGTGTGGGTCATCCCAAAAGTAATGTCTTAAATCGTAAAAGAACTTTTTCTTTTGCTGGTATGTGAAACTAGGTGGTATACATTTAGCAACAATGTAATTAGCATAATCAGCATACCAAGGAGCAGTACGAGAAGCATTAACGACCGCTAATTGTTCATCAGGAAGGCTCTCATCAATAGGCAGTGGGTCATCAAGAACATTCTCTAACCTAGACAAGTTGTCTACAACGGGGTTCTCAGCTCCCTTTCTATCAATAACATGCAAATCAAATTCTTGGAGAAAGAGAACCCATCTAACGAGTCTAGACTTAACATCTTTCTTTTCCATAAGATATATAATAGCAGCATGATCAGTGTGAATAGTAACTTTGGAATCAACAATATAAGTCTAAACTTATCACATGCAAACACAACTGCTAAGAATTATTTTTCAGTAGTAGCATGATTTCTCTGGGCAGTATCAAGAGTCTTACTAGCATACTGGATAACATTCAATTCCTTATCAACTCTTTGCCCTAGAACAACACCTACAACATAATCACTAGCATCACACATAATTTCAAAAGGTAAATTCCAATCAGGTGGCTGAACAATAGGTGCAGTGATCAAAGCTTTCTTAAGTATTTCAAATGCTTCCACACAATCATCATCAAAGACAAAATGAATATCTTTTTCAATAAATTAGTCAGAGGCCTAGAGATTTTAGAAAAGTCCTTAATGAACCTCTTATAAAAATCGGCATGACCAAGGAAACTTCTTATACCTTTTATGTCCTTGGGACATGGCATCTTTTCAATAGCATCAACTTTAGCTTTATCAACTTCAATACCTCTCTCAGAAATCTTATGCCCCAAGACAATGCCTTCATTAACCATAAAGTGACACTTTTACCAATTCAACACGAGGCTAGTGTCTTCACATGTCTGCAAAACTTGATCAAGGTTGCTCAAGCAACCATCAAAAGAGGATCCATAAACGGAGAAATCATCCATGAATACCTCACAAATCTTTTCACAAAAGTCAGAGAATATAGCCATTATGCATCTTTGAAAGGTAGCAGGTGCATTAAATAAACCAAAGGGCATACATCTATAAGAAAAAGTACCGAAAGGGCAAGTAAAAGTAGTTTTTGATTGATCCTTTGCTGAAACAGGTATTTGAGAGAAACCAGAATAACCATCTAGAAAGCAAAAAAGTGTGTGTTTGGATAGTCTTTCTAGCATTTGATCGATAAAAGGTAAAGGGTAATGATCTTTCTTAGTAGCTTTATTTAATTTACGGAAATCAATTACCATCCCATAACCTGTAATAATTCGTTGCGGGATAAATTCATCTTTATCATTAGGAACGACAGTAATACCTCCCTTTTTAGGAACACAATGGACAGGGCTTACCCAATCACTATCAGCAACGGGATAAATTATACCTGCCTCAAGGAGCTTAAGTATCTCCTTTCTTACCACTTCTTTCATCTTAGGATTCAATCTTCATTGAGGATCTCTAACTGGTTTGGCATTGTCCTCCAAATTAATTTTGTGTTGGCATAACGTGGGACTAATGCCCTTAAGATCATCCAGAGTATATCCGATAGCAGCACGGTGCTTCTTCAGAGTTTTCAATAATCTTTCTTCTTCTTCTTTTGAAAGGTTAGCACTAATAATAACAGGATATATTTTATTTTCATCAAGATAAGCATACTTAAGATTATCAGGTAATGGTTTGAGTTCAAACACGGGATCACCCTTGGGTGGATGGGGATCCCCAAGAATTTCAACAGGAAGGTTGTCTTTCAGCATATGTTCCTGTTTAAGGAACACTTCATCTATTTCCCTTCTTTCTTTCATAAACATATCATTTTCATGGTGTAGCAAATATTGTTCTAACAAATCAGTAGGAGGCACGGCAATAGAAGCAAGACCAATAATCTCATCCTTACTAGGCAATTCTTTATCACGGGGTTGTCTACGAAATTTAGCAAAATTAAACTCATGAGACATACCCTCTAAGACAATTATGTTAGTATCCTTTTCACAATCAATCTTAGCATTAACAGTATTCAAGAAGGGTCTGCCAAAAATAATGGGACAAAAATCATCTTGTGGGGAACCAAGAACAAGAAAATCAGCAGGATATTTGACCTTCCCACACAAGACTTCGACATCTCTAACAATTCCAACTGGTTTAATAGCGTCCCTATTAGCAAGCTTAATGGTAACATCAATATCTTCTATTTCAGCGGGGGCAATATCATGCATAATTTCTTTATATAAATCATAGGGTATTGCACTAGCACTAGCACCCATATCACATAAGCCATGATAACAATGATCTCCTATTTTAACAGATATAACAGGCATGCCTACCACAGGTCTATGTATCTTAGTATCTGGTCTGACAATCCTAGCAGTCTCACCACAGAAATAAATAACATGCCCATCTAAATCATCATCCAAGAGATCTTTAACCATAGCAATATTAGGTTCAACTTTGATTTGCTCAGGAGGTGTATAAGTCCTAGTATTACTCTTACGAACAACAGTCAAAGTTTTAGCATGATCCTTTATCCTAACAAGAAAAGAGGGTTTCTCAACATAAGTAGTAGGAACAATAGGATCATTATAAGTGACAGTCTTTTCTTCAACTGTAATAGGTGCAACTACTTTTACTTCAATGGGAGGATTATATTTAAACCACTTCTCCTTAGGGAGATCAACGTGAGTAGCAAAAGATTCACAGAAAGAAGCTACTATCTCAGACTCAAGTCCATATTTAGCGCTAAATCCACGAAAAGCATCGGTATCCATAAAAGATTTAACACAATCAAACTTAGGTGTCATACCTGACTCCTTACCATCGTCGGAACCCCAATCTTCAGAGTTGCGTATAATTCTTTCCAATAAGTCCCATTTGAATTCAATAGTCTTCAACATATAAGAACTAGCACAGGAAGTATCGAGCATGTTGCGATCACTGAGAGAAAGACGAGCATGAAAATTTTGAATAATCATTTCTCTGGAGAGCTCATGATTGGGGCATGAATATAACATTGACTTAAGCCTCCCCCAAGCTTGAGCGGTGCTTTCTCCTTCGCGAGGCCAGAAATTATAAATGTAATTACGATCACGATGAACAAGATGCATAAGATAGAACTTCTGGTGAAATTCCAACTTCAATCGTTTATAATTCCAAGATCCCGTATCATCACATAGCCTATACCATGTAAATGCATCTCCCTTCAAAGATAAAGGGAAGACCTTCCTTTTGACAACATCATCGGGAATACCTGCAAGCTTAAATAATCCACAAACTTCATCCACAAAGATAAGGTGTAAATCAGGATGCATTGTTCCATCTCCTGCAAATGGATTAGCTAGCAGTTTCTCTATCATACCCGAAGGAATCTCAAAGTAAATATTTTCAATAGGTTCAGTAGGTTGAGGAGCAACTCTTTGCTCTTCTGGTCGGGGTGAAGATTGGAGTTATCGTCAAGCTAGTTTTCATCACGCTCATATGATTCTCGTTCGGTACTTTGATAATTTGATATGTGGGTGGACCGGTGCTTGGGTACCGCCCTTACTTGGACAAGCATCCCACTTGTGATTAACCCCTATTGCAAGCATCCGTAACTACAAAAGAAGTATTAAGGTAAACTTAACCACAACATTAGACATATGGATCCAAATCAGCCACTTACGAAGCAACACATAAGCTAGGGTTTAAGCTTCTGTCACTCTAGCAACCCATCATCTACTTATTACTTCCCAATGCCTTACTCTAGGCCCAAATAATGGTGAAGTGTCATGTAGTAGACGTTCACATAACACCACTAGAGGAAAGACAACATACATCTCATCAAAATATCGAACGAATACCAAATTCACATGACTACTAATAGCAAGACTTCACCCATGTCCTCAGGAACAAACGTAACTACTAGCAACTCACAGGTACCAATTTGTGGTTTGGATAAAAGATTGGATACAAGAGATGAACTAGGGTTTTTAGAGGAGATGGTGCTGGTGAAGATGTTGATGGAGATTGACCCTCTCCCGATGGGAGGATCATTGGTGATGACGATGGTGATGATTTTCCCCTCCCGGAGGGAAGTGTCCCCGGCAGAACAGCTCCGCCGGAGCTCTAGATTGGTTCCGCCAAGGTTCCGCCTCGTGGCAGCGGAGTTTTGTCCCGTAAGCTTGCCCACAATTTTTTCCAGGGTAAAAGCCTTCATATAGCAGAAGATGGACACAGGAGGGCCACTAGGGGCCCCAGGAGACAGGGGGCGCGCCCAATAGGGGTGGGCGCACCCCCCACCCTCCTGGCCGGGGTGTGGGCCCGCTGAGGTGTTTCTTCCGCTCAATAATTCTTATTAATCCAAAAATAAGTTTCATGGAGTTTCAGGATTTTCGGAGCAGTGCAGAATAGGTTTCTAATGTTTGCTCCTTTTCCAGCCAGAATTCCACCTGCCGGCATTCCCCCTCTTCATGGCAAACCTTGTAAAATAAGAGAGAATAGCCATAAGTATTGAGATATAATGTGTAATAACAACCCATAATGCAATAAATATTGATATAAAAGCATGATGCAAAATCGACGTATCACTCATCAATAAGGTTATCCTGGCAATTCAAGATAGGTGGCCTGATGATGATGAGGGACCAACAAAATTCATCCAACGGGATAATGCAAAGCCTTATGTCCTTCCCAATGATGTAGCTTTTCGAGAAGCTGTGGAACAAACTGATCTTGACATCTGATTGCTACAACATCCCCTAAATAGCCCCGACTTCAATTGTTTGGACCTCTGCTTCCATAACTCTCTCCAATCTCTAACCGACTGCAGATCACCTACAAACATCCAAGAACTGGTACAGGGTGTGGAAGAGGAATTCGAGAACTATGATCCCCACAAGTTGCACAGAAGCTTTATCACATTAGAAGCAGTTATGTTTGAAGTTATGAAAGACAAAGGAGGAAATCAATATAAGTTGCCACACTTGCACAAGGATCGCTTTCAGAATGCTGGCATGGAAATAATCAGTGTATATTGCGACAGTCAGGTAGTTGTTGATACCACAGCCATTATAGAAGAAATAGAAATTGCAATAGGAAAAGAAAATGAAAGGAAAGAATTAGCTATAGAAGAGAAAAGAAAGAAATGTAAAGGGAAGGGAAGAAGTAGCAACAGAAGGGAAAAGAAAGAGAAGGTAAGTGAAGAAGTGGCCAGAGAAAGGAAAAGAATGTAGTCAAGAGGGGACAAAGAGGCCCTTATATCATGTAGTCAGGTAGTTGTCGATACCAAGTGCTCCTTGTGTATGTCTTGTGTAACCTTGTGTCAAGGGGGGACAAAGAGGCCCTTATGTCATGTCCTTGTGTATGCCTTGTCTAATCCTTGTATATCAACTCCTTATTGGAATTTATTAGAATTTGGGTTATTTAGCTTAATTGAATTATCTGGGTTATTTAGATTAATTGAATTATTTGGATTAATTTGAATTAATTTGGTTTATTTGGATTAATTGAATTATTTGGATTAATTTGGATTATTTGAAATAATTTGGATTATTTGAATTAATTTGGGTTATTTGGATTTATTTCAATTAATTAGAATTAATTTTGGTTATTTGCATGGTCTATTTGCTTTTAGTGTTGTTCCTTTTACTTCTTGGGTTTCCCTAGCCATCAATCTTTCTGCTCTCTATAATATGGTGAACACCTCCCCTTTTCCTAGCATTTAAAAAGAAAATGATCACCTAGTCTAGTATGTGATGTGACAAATGGAGGGGCATCAACCTGCACCTGTCTGATGATACATTTTTTGGGGTTCACATATCATACAAGTTCAGAGGTAAAAACAAGATCTCCTAAAAATCTACTCTAGGATAAAAATATCACATATCAAATGGAGTAACTATGTTTAGAGCTAGCTTTCTTCCTAACAAAGTTACTGCTCCTAAATATGGACACTCATTTTTTTATTTACACAAGATATCACGGGGAAGGACAGTATTATTCCTTGGTCACAAACTTGTGGTAAAAGATTATAATATGGCAATAGATGCTTTCAGCAATCAGAGACTGCTGTCGAATACTCCATGAAATTTCGATTTGAGATTTTGAGCAAGAATTTACACTGAATCAAAAATAGAATCAAAGACATAATGTGGGAGTAGTAGTGGATATTTTTTACCCATGCTGATTATTCACTTCACAAGGTTACCTAGTACTCCATCAAAAACAGAATCAAAGATGGCATGGCATTCTTGATGCGATGTAACTAATCTTTGTGCCATAATCTTTGCTATTTTAGAAATGCACTAATCTTTGCCATGAAGTACTATAGATATAGATTCAGTAACTGAGAATGTTACTAGATACTGCCTTCGAGTATTTCTAAAATGCATAAAGGTTATGTACAGTGAAGTGAAACAACAATTTCATCATGGATAGGTGATGGTACTGAAATTTGTTGGTAAATCCTTCTGATTTGGCAGGATCCACTACTCACCAAGGCTTTTACTGCTCTTCAGGAAGCCAGCTGCTTTCCAAATCATCATTTAATAGGGGAGGAGGACACAGGATAGTGGCTGCCCAGTGCTCTGTCATCAACAGATCTGGTGCCAGATCAGCTACTTTCCATGGCAATCTGTGATGGGAAAACCATTTTAGTAAGTTCAAGAGAATAAATAAGTTGCAGATTTCATGCACAAAGTGCTAGACAGTAGACATATGGAGTGAGTTTTTTGCTCGTAAATTTGCTCTTGCTTAAGCAAGTTTTTGACTGAAACGCTTTCAGCAGACACCACAGATCATGGCCTCACCTTTGAAGTAACTCCTTGTACAAAATGCCTAGCAGAATAAACAGGTGGACTTGCTTATCGACTGAACAAAATCCTCGAAACATTAAGGATGCACTAGTACACATCACACAATTACTCTACCGTAATATAGTGTTCTGTTAGAGATCGAATGCTTGCAAAACTGTTCAATTAACTGTGCAAAATACTCCAACTCTAAACTAGCAGAACTAGTGCAAATGTTCAGTAAATTCAGTAAACATGGAGTAGAGATGGGAGGTTGACCCAGGCTGTAGGACTTGGGGATGATTTGCAACAGTACAGAAAACTTGTAGCCACCGCCGCTGCTGCTGAAAGGATCGATATGGTTGACTAGAGGGGGGTGAATAGGCAACTAACAAGTTTTAGACTTTTCTTTAACAATTTAAACCTCGCAACGAAATAGGTTGACTAGATGTGCAACTACGTGGACAACCTATATGATGCAAAGACAACTAGCACACAAGCGAGCAATAGATACAACACAAGTAAGCTTGCAAAAGTAAAGGCACAAGATAACCAAGAGTGGAGCCGGTGGAGACGAGGATGTGTTACCGAAGTTCCTTCCTTTTAAGGGGAAGTACGTCTCCGTTAGAGCGGTGTGGAGGCACAATGCTCCCCAAGAAGCCACTAGGGCCACCGTAATCTCCTCACGCCCTCACACAATGCGAGATGTCGTGATTCTACTATTGGTGCACTTGAAGGCGGCGACCGCACCTTTATAAACAAGATTGGGGCTATCTCCACAACACTTGGAGGCTCCCAACAACACCACGAAGCTTCACCACAATGGAGTATGGCTTTGAGGTGACCTCAACCGTCTAGGGTGCTCAACACCCAAGAGTAACAAGATCCGCTAGGGATAAGTGGGGGGAATCCAATTTCTCTTGGTGGAAGTGTAGATCGGGGCCTTCTCAACCAATCCCGAGCAAATCAACAAGTTTGATTGGATAGGGAGAGAGATCGGGCGAATATGGAGCTTGGAGCAACAATGGAGCTTTGGGGGAAAGAGGTAAGTCAACTTTGGGGAAGAAGACACCTTTATATAGTGGGGGAACCAATCCAACCGTTACCCCACTAAACAACCCCGCATAGAGCGGTACTACTGCTTGGGCAGGGCGGTACTACTACTGAGGGCGGTACTACCACTCTTACGCAGCGGTACTGCCGCGCTGACGGGGAGGTCAGGGACCTGACCCCAGAGCGGTACTATCGTGGGAGTAGGCGCGGTACTACCGTGGGAGTAGGCGCGGTACTACCGCTTGGAGTGGTGTTACCGCCACTACTACCGCACTTATTACCGTAAAACTCGACACGAAAAACATCAGCCTCGAATCGATGCGGCAGTAGCCCAGAATCACTGCAGTACTACGGCCGAAGACCACAAGCGGTACTAACGCTCGGAGAGAGGTACTACCGCTTGGGGAGCGGTACTACCGCTAGGGTGCTTCGGTGGTACTACCGCTGTGGACCACGGTACTACTGCTGGGGCAGGACAAAGCACACACAGGGGAAAAGGCAGCTCCAATGAAGTAGAAGGAAAACATCGGGTGTGATAAGGATGTGTACGTGTTGATTCCACCCTAGCCTTACCAAAGCGGATCCTCTCTTGATAGTACGGTGACTCCTACGAAACTAGTCCACCAACAACGAAACGGAGGAGCTACACCGTCTTGAATAAAACACCGAGGGGAGGTAATCGTCTCGTGCCAATGGATGAATCTCGGAAAGAACTTAATGCACACGATTAGTCCGCACAAGCATTGTCATCAATCACCAAAACATATTGGGGATAAATATGCCCTTACAATCTCCCCCTTTTTGGTGGATTGATGACAATACATGATTTGCACAACATGAGAGATATAGGACAAGCGCAAAAACACCACCGTCCTAAAATGTAGATGAGCTCCCCCTAGATGTGTGCTATCTAGATAAGTGCTTTGGACTGCACGGCACACATACTAGGATCAATGCTCCCCCTACATTTTAGAGACCAACCACCTAAGCAGGGTATAAGTGAGTAGCATAGATAACTTAACAGGATAAGCATGCAACTCATAAGCTAGATAGTGACATAGATAATGATACTGGAAAGATAAGGTAGCATATGTCTCACACCATATGACTGGAACTTAGGTCTCACTGACACAAACCAAGCAAAGCAAATTGCGAGGAAAACACAAACACAGAAGACGGAAGACACAAAGCACAAATCCCTAAACTCTCTCCCCCTTTGGCATTGAGACACCAAAAAGGAGAGGGAGTGTTGCTACGGCTCCAGGTGACAGCAAAAGAGGGACACACACATCAGAGCTCAGCGGGATCATCTGCGCCACCGTCATCAGTCGGGAAGTGCTCGGCATCAGAATCGGTCCACGGGCAGTGCTGCTGAATCCACTCCTCCTCCTCGGTAAGCTGGTCCTCAGATCCACTGATAATTGTAGCACCCAACTGACGCATGAGCTTCTTTTGGCGACCTCGGGCCTTCTTCTCAGCCACATGAGTCATGTACTGACCGTGAGACTCCATGCAAAACAACTTCTTCATCTTGAGCTTGAGCTTCTTTGCCCAAGAGGGCTCTGCCTCAGAAGGCACGTAGTCATCATCATCATCCTCAGCCTCAGCCCCAGTCTCCTCCTCGGTCTCCATGGCACTAGCAGACGAATGAACTCCAGTCTTAGGGGCATGAGTGCCCCAGTTATCCTTCTTCCTCGGACGCTTGACGTTGTGAGAGACCAACTCTCCAGTCTCTAGAATCACCTGGGGATAGACACGATCCCAGGCCTTCTCAATAAGCAACATGATGAACGGACCATAAATCGGGCACTTGCGCTCTAAGATAGCATATAACAGCTCAGACCACATAACATGAGAGATATCCAGGGACTCTCCGGTGTTCTGTCCCTTCTCACGCTGGCAGAAGAGAAGCATGTCCACGAGATAGGAGTGAACCATATCCAGATTCCCGATATGAGGAAAAAGAGTCTCTCTGAAGATACGGTGAAGGATATCCAGATAGGCAAGCAGCTCATAAGTTTCCTTCTTTGTCTCAGGGTTGATCCTCAAAGTGCAGTAAGGCCATAGAGCTTGCTTGTGAGTGGCGGTGGTGCGGCGGTGGGGGCGAAAGCCGACAGGAGACTCAAGACCTAGATCTTGCACCCCAATCAACTCCATGAAAGCTTTCCACTTGACTGAAAGCAACTTGCCATTGGTCATCCAAGTCAGTGTCCTATCCTCATCAGTCCCAAGGTGAACCGTGGCATAGAATTGGGCCACAATATCAGCATCATAATCTTTGTTGAATTGCATGATCCCAAGAATGTTCAGTTGAGTGCACATCTGAAGTGCTTCACCAAAGTATTCAGGATCCTTCTTGATATGGTCGGTGTCGATGGAGTGCACATTGACAAAGAGGTTCTTCTTGACTTTGAGAACATCAAAGAAGATGGCAAACTGGAACCTGTTCCAGAACGGACGATTGACCAAAGTGGGATCTTGGTCAGCCTCATACGGGTTGCGGCGACGCCTTGGCCAGAACTCCTTGGGCGGCATTTCTGGCACGGTTTTGCCTGGCTTTGGCTTGACCCCAGGCTTCTTTTGGAGTTGAGGTGGAGGTGGAGCACTTGAAGAACCTCCGACAGACTCAGTGGTGCGGTAGCGCTTGGACGTGGCACGACCGGGGTTGACACGACGAGCCTGATGCTCAGGAACCTCATCACCTGGAACCACACACAAGAACACGCAAACAACCAGAAAGAATGAGCATAAGCTACAAAACATGAGCAAAAGATCACTGAGAGGTAAAGAGCATGGTGGAAACTGGTAGAGGGCGGTAGTACCGTGACCCGCGAGCGGTAGTACTGCTCAAAGCGGTAGTACCGCTCTGGAGAGAGCGGTAGTACCGCTCGAGACGGGGAAACAGCAGTTTCCCACTGCCATGGTCAGATCCGGCACTACCGTCCTACCAAATTCAAAAATACTCCAACCAAACACCAATCCAAACTGTCTAGAAGCATTCTCCATCCTACTCAAGCCTAGATCTGGCCAAAAATCTAGAGATGCAACTGCTATTGCCCCTAAGATGCTAGATTGAAAATCTAGAAAAGAAGAGAAAGGGAGTGGGGGCCATACTGGCATCCATGGAAAGAGGACAAGGTGGGGATCAACTCCACCGAAGGAAATGGAGAGGAACGCCCTGGAGAGGGAGATCTGCCGGAGCCCTCCCGCGGCGTCGGTTGCTGAAGAGAGAGGAACAGAGCAAGGGGGCATGCGAATGGGTATGGGGGAGAAGAAACTCCCCCTGCCCCCGATATAACCCCCTGCCCGCGCCTCACAGCGGTAGTACCGCTCGGAGTGGTTGTACCGCTCGCCACCAGCGGTAGTACCGCTCAGCAACAAAACGACTTCTAGACAAGCGGCTAAGGCACCAAAGAGATGAGAAAACAAGGCTAAGACAAATAAAAGACCAACAAGGCAACACACACACTAACAACGGTCCAGAACCCACTCTTTCAAAAACAACCACACGAAACAGAGCGAGCTCTGGCCTCTCTCAAGAGAGGGCGGTGGCCGGAGCCACCTATGTTTGAGTCAATTGGTATGGCACCGCGAAGAATTATCCTTGGGCCCATGACCAAAACTCGTCTTTGAAGCACAAGTACCATCAAAAATGGCTAATGTGAAAGAGTTGATCGTTTTATGCATAATAGTGGGAGGGAGAGTTCATTGAGAGAACAACACTCCCCGTATGTCCATGCCTACATCTAAGCTAGACACCAAGTTGAGTGAGGTGGGGTGTGCAAGGGTTCAAGTCACATTGCTCGAATCAATGATATTTAGCTCATGCCTTAACTCGTGAAATCTTGCTTCATCCAAGGGCTTCGTGAAAATATCTGGAAGGTTATCATGAGTGTTGACATACTTGAGCTCGATCTCCCCTCGCCTAATGTGATCCCGGATGAAATGATACCGAATCTCAATATGCTTCGTCTTGAAGTGTTGCACCGGGTTGAGAGAAATCTTGATGGCACTTTTGTTGTCACACCAAAGAGGCACTTTGTCACAAATGACACCGTATTCCTTTAAAGTTTGCCTCATCCATAAACGTTGTGCACAACAACTACCGGTCGCCACATATTCCGCTTCGGTGGACGAGAGAGACACACAACTTTGCTTTTTGGAAGACCAACTCACCAAAGAGCACCCAAGAAACTGGCACCCTCCGGAAGTGGACTTCCTATCCACTTTGTCTCCCGCCCAATCGGAATCCGTAAATCCTTCAAGTTTGAAGTTTGCCCCTCTTGGGTACCATAAGCCAAAGTTTGGGGTATGAGCCAAATATCGAAAGATTCGCTTGACCACCACATAGTGACTTTCCTTTGGTGCGGCTTGAAACCGTGCACACATCCCCACACTCAACATGATATCCGGTCTAGATGCACAAAGGTAAAGCAAGGAGCCAATCATGGAGCGATATACCTTTTGATCCACCGCTTTACCATTGGGATCAATGTCAAGTTGGCACTTGGTGGGCATTGGAGTAGTAGCCGGCTTGACATCACTGAGCTTGAATCTTTTTAGCATGTCTTGAGTGTATTTGGCTTGGTTGATGAAGGTTCCTTCTCTTCTTTGTTTGATGTCAAAACCAAGGAAGAACTTCAACTCTCCCATCGAAGACATCTTGAACTTGGAGGTCATGAGAGCGGCAAATTCTTCATTGAAAGCTTTGTTAGGAGAACCAAAGATAATGTCATCAACATATAGTTGGCACACAAACAACTCCCCTTTGACCTTATTAGTAAAAAGAGTGGGATCGATTAGCCCAACTTCAAATCCACGATCTTGTAACAACTCGGTAAGGTGGTCATACCACTCACGTGGGGCTTGTTTAAGGACATAGAGTGCCTTATCGAGTTGATACACATGATCCGGGAAGAAAGGATCCTCGAACCCGGGGGGTTGCTTGACATAAACCAACTAATTAATGGGACCATTAAGAAAAGCACTTTTCACATCCATTTGTTGCAACTTAAAGTTGTGATGGGAATCATAAGCAATCAACAAACAAATGGATTCAAGACGAGCAATGGGAGCAAAGGTTTCACCATAGTCGATACCCTCGACTTGGGAGTAGCCTTGTGCTACAAATCTTGCCTTGTTGCGAATGATGTTCCCATGAGCATCTTGTTTGTTCTTGAAGATCCACTTGGTTCCAATGATGTTATGGTTCCCCGAAGGCCTTGGCACCAACCTCCACACCTTGTTGTACTCGAAGTTGTTGAGTTCTTCATGCATGGCATTGAGCCAATCCGAGTCTTCGAGCGCCTCATAGACCTTATGGGGTTCAACACAAGAGACAAACGCGTGATGTTCACAATAGTTTGCTAATTGTCTACGAGTGCTTACCCCCTTTCTTAGGCTTCCAACCACATTCTCCATGAGATGACCTTTGGTGGTGAGTTTGGAAGCAATCTTCGCGGCACGACGCTCTAATTCCTCCTCGAATGTGGAAGGAGGAGGGTTCACTTGATCATCTTGAGCGTCGTTATGAGCTTGTTCTTGATCTTGAGCTTGCTCATGATCTTGAACTTGCTCGAGGGGGAGAACTTGACCTTGGGCATCATTTGGAGGTTCACCACCATCTTGAGATTGATCTTGCCCTTGGTCTTGTTCCCGAGGTTGAGGGCCTACACTTTGTTCTTCGGAAGCGTGTGGGTCTTGAGTAGGTGAAGGCTCCACTGGAGTGGAGCATTGTCCTTCTCCTTCAGCCACAAGGGGTTCCTCAATGGGTAGAATATGACCAATACCCATTCTTCTTATGGCTTGGGGAGGAATTTCATCACCTACATCACAAGTACCACTTTGCTCCACTTGGGAGCCCTTATTTTCATCAAACTCCACGTTACACGTCTCCTCAATGAGTCCGTTGGACTTGTTGAGAACACGGTAAGCGTGAGAGTTTGTAGCATAACCAACAAATATGCCCTCATAAGCTCTAGCCTCGAATTTAGACAAACGAACACCTTTCTTGAGAATGAAACACTTACACCCGAACACCCGGAAGTGCTTGAGATTGGGCTTGTTCCCGGTGAGTATCTCATACGGAGTCTTGTTCAAGCCTTTGCGGAGATAGAGCCGATTGGATGCATGACATGCAGTGTTGATGGCTTCGGCCCAAAAGTTGTATGGAGACTTGAACTCCGCCATCATGGTCCTTGCCGCATCCATCAACATCTGGTTCTTCCTCCCTGCAACACCATTTTATTGAGGGGTATATGGTGCAGAATATTGGTGCTTGATTCCCTCATCACTAAGAAACTCATCCAAGGTGTAGTTCTTGAACTCGGTGCCGTTGTCACTTCTTATTGTCAAGATCTTTGCATTATGTTGACGTTGAGCTTCATTTGCAAAGTCGATGACGGTTTGTTGAGTCTCGCTCTTCCTCTTGAAGAAGTATACCCAAGTGTATCTTGAATAATCATCCACAATCACCAAGCAATACTTTCTACCCCCAAGACAATCAAAGGATGGAGGCCCAAAGAGGTCCATGTGCAGGAGCTCCAAGGGTCTCTTTGAGTAGATGATAGTCGTGGGAGGGTGAGCCGTTTCATGAAGCTTTCCTTCGATACAAGCACTGCAAGCATGATCTTTGGCAAAACTAACATTCGTTAGTCCACGGACATGGTCCCCCTTGAGAAGACTTTGCAAAGATCTCATATTGACGTGGGCTAAACGGCGATGCCAAAGCCATCCCACATCAACTTTAGCCATTAGGCATGTCACGGTCTTAGTGGGTTGCTCCGAAAAGTTAATCACATAGAGATCATTCTCGACATGCCCAACAAAGGCTACTTTAAGAGTCTTGCTCCACAAGAGGGCCACGGTATCAATATCAAAGAAGGTGGCAAAGCCCATGAGTGCAATTTGACGAACGGAAAGTAAATTGAACGCAAGGGACTCAACAAGCATGACTTTCTCGATCGTTAGATCATGAGAAATGACAACCTTGCCAAGACCCAATACCTTAGAATGTGAGGCATCACCCCATTCGACATTGGTGGGCATAGATGGGATCTTGTGCACTTCCACCACCAAGTCCTTGCTCCCGGTCATATGATTTGTTGATCCACTATCGAGCAACCATGATCCCCCACCAGAAGCAAACACCTACAAGAGATCAATGCTTGGTTTTAGGTACCCATTGAGTAATGGGTCCTTTGATGTTAGTAACAAGGGTCTTAGGAACCCAAATAGACCATTCAATGTACTCATAAGAAGAACCAACAAATTTAGCATAAACATGCCCATCACTAGCACGACACAACACATAAGAGGGGTTAAAGTCGCCGGCTTTGTTGGGAGAGATGGCTTTGCACTCTTTGGCATCACCATTCTTCGCATTGTTCTTCTTCTCCTTAGGAGCACCCTCTCCCTCCTTCACAAAGGTTTGCTTGAGCGGGGGAGGTCGATTGGTCTTGTTATTCTTCTCCTTGTTCTTCTTCTTGTTCTTGGACTTGGGTGAGAACCCAACTCCCTCCTTGCCCACAACTTCCTTTTGATTGCTCAAAAGGTCATTTAGGTTCTTCTCGCCTTGTATGCATGACACAAGACCTTTCTCGAGTTGTTCCTTCAACTTGACATCCACGAGATGCACATGCTCACAACATGGGTTAGTAGCATTTGCATTATCAATGAAGACCATGTGAGGAAATGTGGCCTTTTCCTTGGTTAGCTTAACTTGGAGTTGAGCATGAGACTCCTTGAGGTTTGCATGAGCACCTTTCAAGACCTTATGGGCCTTGTCAAGTACATCAAACTCCTCCTTAAGTCTAACATGATCAACCCCAAGTTTTGCCTTCTCGGAAGTTAGAACACGAGACACAACAAGAGCATGATCATGATCTTTCTTTAGTTTGGCATGGCCATCGTTGTCTGACTCCTCAAGAGCCAAATGATGCCCACGCTCTTCCTCAAGAGCATTAGAGAGGCCCGATATCTCATCGGCATAGTCACGACTATGACCTTCCATCTTAGAGATGGTTTCTTTGTGAGCCTCGATCATGTCATTGGCTTCACCAAGTTGTTCCAAGAGAGCAACGAAGTGCTTCTTGGATTTGCCCTTGAGCTTACTCATGAATGACTCAAATTCATTTACTTCCTCATTAGACCCCTTAACATTATCAAGTCCATCCGTTGAAGGAGGATTAGGAATAATGGTGGTTTTGATGTTGGGGGTTACCTTGTTGGTGGCTTTAGCCATGAGGCACTTGGCGGTGATGTTCTTGTTGGGTGAATCGAAGAGAGACACCCGGGGAGTTGTGGCAATGGCAACGGATGCCATAGCCGTTGCTTCACTATCTTCATCATCATTGTCATCCTCATGGTATTCTTCTTGAACTACCAGCCCACGTGTCGGAGTCTTCTTGGTGAAGTTGTTCTTGTTTGGGAAGGACTTGGCTTTGTCTTTTCGGATGAACTTGCCACCATTGTCTTCCCGCTTCTCGTAAGGACAATCCGCAACGAAGTGGCTCACATTGCCACAGTTGAAACAAGTTCTAACTCATTGCTTGCCCTTGAGGCCACTTGAGTTGTTCCTGTTGAAGTTGGGTCTTGTATTCTTCTTACTCCAAAATTGTCTTGAGGCAAGAGCCATGTGCTCATGATAATCATACTTCGTGTCTTCGGGGTTTCTCTCCTCATCTTCCTCTTCTTCTTCTTCTTCCACACTAACCTTGGCCTTCAAGGCAAGATTGGGCTTCTTTGCCCTTTGAGAACGGAACACCGCATTATCGGCGGTCTTGTCCAAGATGCTCATTGCAACAAACTCATCCAACACTTCACCTGAGGTCATGGAGTCCGGTCTTTGACGAATGACAGAGGACATGGCCTTGTTGTAGGGCATCATGGCCTTGAGGAACTTGCGCTTGATCCAATTGTCATCCGTGTCCTTGCTCCCATGATCTCGGAGTGTGACCGCGAGTTTGGTCACTCTTCGAAAGAGCTCAGGAGGTTCTTCATCTTCTTTCATTGCAAACTCATCGGCTTCATCTTGCACCACTTCATAGTTGGAGCGTTGAATGCTAGCACTTCCTCGATAGAGAGACTCAACACATTTCCATGCTTCTTTAGCCATGACATGAGGTCGAAGATGAGGGAGATCTTCGGGAAGGATTGCATCTTGGATGGTGAAGAGAGCACTCTCATTGAATTGATTGTCCACGTCTTCTTGAGGGGTGAAGTTGCTTGGGTCATGAGGATAGAACCCTTCTTCAATGATTCTCCAAAGGTTAGTATTCACATGTTTTAAATGACGCTTGAAGCGATAAACCCAAGAATCAAAATCTTCATGTTTCTCATATTTAGGAGGAGGACCGGCATGATTCAAATGAGTAGAGGGGATCGGTCCTCTATACACTGGGGGTTCCACACGGTCAAAGATGCCGGTGCCATTTCTACCACTAGTAGAAGGACTCTTTTCACTATTAGCTTCCCCCTTGTCGGAGGTAGCATCCGTCACCTTGTTAGTGGGATCACCCACTTTCATCGGCGAGCTAGATAGTTTAAGTCCTTCTAGGAATTTAGAAAACATGCTTTTAACCTCGGCCGTCATGGAGGTTTTCAATGTGTCTAACGCCACATTGAATTCCTCACGTGAGACCGAGGTTCCCCCTTTGGCCGAAGACGAGATGGGATTCACACCGGAGTGCTCCTCCGCACCGTTGTTGGTGTCAACCATACTCTTCGGATGGCAAAGTTCTTAATAAAGAGACGAGGCTTTGATACCAATTGAAAGGATTGATATGGTTGACTAGAGGGGGGTGAATAGGCAACTAACAATTTTTAGACTTTTCTTTAACAATTTAAACCTTGCAACGAAATAGGTTGACTAGATGTGCAACTACATGGACAACCTATATGATGCAAAGACAACTAGCACACAAGCAAGCAATAGATACAACACAAGTAAGCTTGCAAAAGTAAAGGCACAAGATAACCAAGAGTGGAGCCGGTGGAGACGAGGATGTGTTACCGAAGTTCCTTCCTTTTAAGGGGAAGTACGTCTCCGTTAGAGCGGCGTGGAGGCACAATGCTCCCCAAGAAGCCACTAGGGCCACCGTAATCTCCTCACGCCCTCACACAATGCGAGATGCCATGATTCCACTATTGGTGCCCTTGAAGGCGGCGACCAAACCTTTACAAACAAGATTGGGGCTATCTCCACAACACTTGGAGGCTCCCAACAACACCACGAAGCTTCACCACAATGGAGTATGGCTTCGAGGTGACCTCAACCGTCTAGGGTGCTCAACACCCAAGAGTAACAAGATCCGCTAGGAATAAGTGGGGGGAATCCAATTTCTCTTGGTGGAAGTGTAGATCGGGGCCTTCTCAACCAATCCCGAGCAAATCAACAAGTTTGATTGGCTAGGGAGAGAGATCGGGCGAAAATGGAGCTTGGAGCAACAATGGAGCTTTGGGGGAAAGAGGTAAGTCAACTTTGCGGAAGAAGACACCTTTATAAAGTGGGGGAACCAATCCAATCGTTACCCCACTGAACAACCCTACACAGAGCAGTACTACCGCTTGGGCAGGGCGGTACTACCGCTGAGTGCGGTACTACCGCTCTTACGCAGCGGTACTGCCGTGCTGACGGGGAGGTCAGGGACTTGACCCCAAAGCGGTACTACCGTGGGAGTAGGCGCGGTACTACCGCTTGGAGCGGTACTACCGCCACTACTACTGCACTTAGTACCGTAAAACTCGACACGAAAAACATCGGTCTCGAATCGAGGCGGCAGTAGCCCGGAACCACTGCGGTACTACGGCCGAAGACCACAAGTGGTACTACCGCTTGGAGAGCGGTACTACCGCTTGGGGAGCGGTACTACCGCTAGGGTGTTCGACAGTACTACCATTGTGGACCGCGGTACTACCGCTGGGGCAGGACAAAGCACACACAGGGGAAAAGGCAGCTCCAATGAAGCAGAAGGAAAACATCGGGTGTGATAAGGATGTGTACGTGTTGATTCCACCCTAGCCTTACCAAAGCGGATCCCCTCTTGATAGTACGGTGACTCCTACGAAACTAGTCCACCAACAACGAAACGAAGGAGCTACACCGTCTTGAATAAAACACCAAGGGGAGGTAATCGTCTGGTGCCAATGGATGAATCTCTGAAAGAACTTAACGCACACGATTAGTCCGCACAAGCATTGTCATCAATCACCAAAACATTTTGGGGATAAATATGCCCTTACAGCTGCCAAGTGAGCAGGTGCGACCCACTGGACAGCCCAGCCGCGGTGTTGTAGGCGCGGGTCTTCCACCAGAGAAACAATGAAGAAGACCCCGCCGCGACCCTATTCCTCGTGGAGCTGTCGCTGTCGTCTTCCACGCTCGCAAATCCACGACCATTAGCTTGCCATTGTCGTCAGGCTTATCGGCGTTTAGCTTGCTGCATCTCCTGTCGTCGTCGGGCTCGTCGGCATCTAGGTTGTTGGTGGTGGTCCGGATCCAGCGCCTCCGGGCTCTCCGACGGCGGTTCCGACGCAGCCGGAGCAGAGCGTGGCGGTAGCTGGGAAATCGAAGACTTTTTTGAGGAAGAAGGGGAGCTTGGGGAGGCAGGCGAGCGGCAGCTGCGGCGGCGGAGCAGGAGGCAGATGCGGCGGGAGAGCGTGGGAGCAAGGCAGCTGCAGCGGCGGGGAGAAGGGTAGCTGCGGTGGCGGTGAGCAGCGAAGCTGCGGCGGCGGAGAGCAGCGCGGCTGCTGGTTCTGTTAGAGGAGGACGACGAGGAGCGCGGGTTTGGTCGGGAGAAACTAGAGTTTTTTTTTGCAAAAATGCCCTCGCGACAATAATTTCGGGACGGAGGAAGTACTACTAGGATAATGTTAACTGCAATCATTGGCTCGCTGAAGGGATTTTCACTTTTCTTTGCTAGCCGCCTCTGTCACATTATTAAGGACAGTATAACCGCACCCAAAGCGAGGCCTCACAGCGATTTGGATTTTCGGTCGTCCGTTTTCATGATGTGGATGTCTTTGGCCGTCAGATCTGCTCTAGAAAGTGATCTGCCTCGCACTGCTTTTAATCTAGCCCGGCTGTCCTGGGGCTGCTGCTCCACAGGCCGAAAGAAAGCCTTCTGGTTAACTGGGCCGCCGGCCGGCCCATTCACCAGCTGCGCTTCGGTCAAGGGGTCAGTGCTACGGTTCCATCGACGAGGGATACAAAGGGGCGGCCGGGAGGAAACAGATCGGTGGGGCGCTGGATGCCGGCGACGCGGGCGGTCCGTCATGGGATCCGGCGTCTGCTGGTCTTCTCAATGGATCCAGACGAGGCACGCGAGGCCATCCAGGCAGAAGCAGCCTCTCTCCCCGACCTCTCGTCTCTCTCTCTCACGAAGTTGGAGATCATGCGCCGCCGCAATTCCACCACCGCTGGGTCCCTTTGCTCATCTCCATCATCGCCCGTGCGTGGGAGCTGGTGCCGTCCCCCTCGCCTACGTTGACGCGGTGACGACAGGCGTGAGGCGCGGGCGGTTGAGCCGCTTCCTTCCATCAAGAGACCTCCTCCCTGACCTCTCTCTAGCGGGAGGCGAACGCTCCACGCCGGTGGGATCCTGCCTCCTTCCACGAGTGAGCATCTCGTGGCTGCCCTACCCTTCACGTCCCTTATTCCCTGCGCCACCACGACGCAGTCTACCTCCAGATGACACAGAAAGACGGCAGCCTCGACTCCGCTACACCACCGCATCGTTGCTGGCTTTCGGGCTTAATGTCATCCTAATCATAGTTCCTTTCTATATATAACCATTTTCAGACTTTTGACAGGCATATCAACTGCAGATGATGTGCAAAGGAAGTTCAGATAACAAGCATATGAAAGCATCCTGGAAACTAACCTGTGGTAGATAGCACTACAATGGTATCAAACTATTTTTTGTCATATTACTCCAGATTTGTTCATGGTTATTTTTTTATTATTAAGTATCTAAAATACAATTCCTTGAACAATTTGCTTACAGTCTGGTGGGGCTTTGGTAAGTGCCCCTCCCCCTGCTCATAACCATGGTGTTTACTTTTATTGTGTGCTACTCCTTCTGTCCCATAATATAAGAGCGTTTTTTACACTAAGGGAGCACTACTGATGTGTGCTTTGCTAATTGTTGATTTGTGCAGATATATGCAAAGTGTGTTTTGGCAGCTATAGGAAGGAAATAACAATGCCTAATTTGTTCTGAAAATAGTTTTATATCAGTTGGTGGCTAATCGTACCAGTTTTTAAGATAAGAAATTGCAACTAATACAACTACTACGTAACTAAGTTTCTTATTGTGGGGATAGCCCCTGAAGCAATGCGTTAGCATTCAGTTGAGTAGCATGTGGCATGCTTAGGCTAAACAAGAAGACAATCTAGACCAGATAGTAAGCTTAATTTGCATTAATGAGTACATAGAGCAGAATTTCCTCTTATAAATCATATGTTCGTGTCGTAGCCAGATTTTGATCATCATTAGTAAAATTGTTCCAGAGTTGATCTAGACCAGATAGTAAGCTTAATTTGCATGGTCAGACATTTTTCCTCCAAGTTAAGTTGGGTGACTAAAATATTATCACTTCAAGATTTATCGTATCACAGTAGTCATCAAATAGTTTTTTGTGTCATGCACATAGACTTGGTCCCCCTTCTCTGCTGCACGCGCCAAACTCTAGATCAAATCCTCCTCTAGCAGCGACGGTGCTTCCTTCATAACCCTATGTGATTTATTTCTTTCCGTACCTTAAATTCATGTAGTCTTGGTCATATCAAGGAAAAGAACAGGATAACATTTTGTCACCTTCAGTGCTTCCTACTGTATTTGTTAGCTAATTTTGCTATGCAGATCTTACTTAACCCACCGTGTTGTTGTTATTTGGAATATATCCTATGTGTATCTAAATTTTTCCAGCCATGCTGTCGTGCCACACAAAAATACTTTACAGTTCGATTAGTTGAGAATAGACCGCATCTTCATACTAATTTCAAATATAGAATATTGAGACGACTTGTATTTTATCGTCCATCTTTATGTAGGATGCCTGTAGATCCCTTGTTTATTGTTAAATTGATCTTGTTAGATAAAGTGCAGCCACCCTGATAGCAATGTTTCTAATCAATGCATACAAAGGAAGAGGGGTCAACGGTTGGCAAGAGGATATATAAAAAAAGGGCAACCTGGTGCATGTAGCTCCCGCTTGCGCAGGGTCCAGGGAAGGGTCCGACCACTTTGGGTCTATAGTACGCAGCCTTTCCCTACATTTCTGTAAGAGGCTGTTTCCAGGACTTGAACCCATGACCTCATGGTCACAAGGCAGCAGCTTTACCACTGCGCCAAGGCGGTCCTTCAAGTTTCAGAGAATGTAACAAGGAATGACTTCTTATTCATCATGGAAGGGCTATTTTTCAATCATGATGTACATTATTTCTAGCTATAATATAAGTATATAACACATTCACCACTAGAGATCAGGTTTCTAATGTATAGCCGTCCTTCAAGTTTCAGAGAATGACATGCATATGTCTGTTAGATGTTGAGAAACTTCTGATGGGTTGGTAATTTGTAAATGGTCCTTCAAGTTTGAGCACATATTTGTCTTTTCATTTTTGCAATATTACTTCGAATAATTATTTTACCAAATAATGTTTGTGCTCCTCTCTTGATGTCTACTTCAGCACGTGTTTGTGTGCAACATTTGGTGTTTATGTGCTAAACATACAAGGGAGGAATGCACTCCCTTATTATAAACAACTTTGCTGTGTTGGCCATATGTACAATTACTTGGAAGTGTGTCACAAGGCAGAGTAAAAATTTGACAAGAATATAGAAAAGACGGCAAAAGTTGTATGCCCGGATGTAATACCTTGTAGAATTGTTGTCTGTTAGACTATAGTGTAGAACATTCGTGCATGGCAGCAACAGTGTAAGAAATGCTCTAAGATTGTCTAGATAATAAATTTTGTCTATAATTTCTGCAATATTTGTAATGCCTATTTTAATTATAATTTTCCCAAATTTTTACTAATTTCATCCATTAATATTTCTATTTTTGGATGTTCTGACGCGAGCCTTGCGATAGTGTTTTAGTAGCTAAAAGTGGCCATGATCAATCATATAACATGCATCCATCAACATTTCTAATTAAAATCCCCTATGCTTAATACCACAACTCAAACCATCAAGTCTGCTAGATTCAAGTTTAAAACATTGCAACCCAGTATTTATAAAGCTAAAATAGACGGGCGCGGCAACGCGCGCCATCAATAATCTAGTAGCTTGTAAAAACAGCTTGCATTGTGAGACGGATGGCGTAATCAATAAAAAATGGGTGTGGCAGTAGGTTCTAAAAAATAAGAGCACAACAGGTGTGACGACTTCATAGGAACAACATGCCTTTTGACTCAAAAAATTTGAGCTCCAAGCTTTACCACCGGCCACCTTGCGCATGTGGCTACCAACAACAAAGGGTAGTGCTTGCCAAATATCCTCACCCTCTACCTATAACAAACAAATACTAGAATAATGTTAACTGAAATCATTATGTCGGCTCCAGAAATTTTTAGTTCTCTTCACTAGCCGCCTCTGCCACATAATCAATCAGCTGCAGAAGGAAACCATCTAGGCAGTTTCCTTTCAGCTTCCGTCGTTCGGTAAGAGCATCTACTGCCGAACGGCTCAAACCATCTCTTGTATACTCTGGATGCGCCCGATCATTAACTGGACAGAAGAGAAGAGAAAAAGTGATTCAACCGGACCTTTCATATCTTTTCTATATATCCAGGCTGTTCGCGAACCCTCATATTCATCTTAAATATGAGGAGGATATGAGGGCTCGCAGACACGCCCGGACGTGCCCAGTCAATCCGCCACGTAGGTTGCGGCCTCACTGTTTGTTCATTCTTTTTTTTTTCTTTTCATCTCCATCAATCACGTGCAAGTGATCGGACATATGACGTAGAAAATGAAAATTATGCCTGCACGAATGAACAAATAGGAACTCAAAATGGACACGCCCGGTCACCGACCGAGCGCGCGTCCGCGAGCTTTTAGGGATCGAATTAAAGGTACATGGCTAAAGATGCTCTAAGGCGTCTCAGCAACTGGTGGCTAGAATCATTAGTTTGAGCAGTAGCCGTGGAGTCCAATTCATCATGCGTCGACGTGCATGATACAACCAATCTTGCGACGGAGGCACGCCACCACACACACACATAGGCATTCGCAGACGAGCAGCACCCTGCGTCTGACGGCGTGACTGCCAAGGCAGTAGTATACATGCCCGGACGTGGATGGCCGCCGCGGTGGACCAAAGTCAGAGTTCTCCTTCCCCGCCGCAGCCACCTTCCAGTCCATGCTGCCTGTTATAAATACGTCACACAGTGAAGGTCCTGGTTCTTCCATCAGATCCCCTCTTCTCTCTCTCTCTATTCTTCTTGCTCTAGCACTCTGCACTGCTCTGTTCTTTCCGGCTAACACCGGCTACGCCCACCCCACGGCGGATGGAGGGCGTCGAGGAGATTGTCATCGCCGGCGCCGGGCTCGCCGGTCTCGCGACGGCCCTGGGGTTGCACAGGTAATTGAAGAATCATTCTAATTGGTTCCTTGTTCGGTTCGGCGCTAGCTCCGGCCTGGAAGCGAGATCGAGCTGACGAACGGGTGGTGCAGGAAAGGGGTGAGGTGCGTGGTGCTGGAGTCGTCGGCGACGCTGCGTGCGTCGGGGTACGCCTTCACCACATGGACCAACGCCTTCCGCGCCCTGGACGCCCTGGGCGTCGGGGACAAGATCAGGGAGCACCACCTGCTCTACGAGAGGTAATATTCTTTAAGCAACCCACAGAAGCTTTTCTGTCCAGAAGATGGTAGAGTAGTACAGATACTGACTGACAGTGGGACCCGGAATAATTGGGTCATGGTCAAACCTGTCAAATTACTTCTATTTATGGAAAATGAATATTTTTCACCACCAGTCTATATTTGGTTTCTAAACTACAAAACCAGTTTGACACCTAGCAATTGTATGGATTAAAAGGTCCATCAAACCACTGCGAGGTGGCTTTTCAATAAAAAAAATCTTCTAAATTTCAGAGAAGCAATTTCAGAAAATATACTAGCTTTCTTAAAAAATAGTCCCTCCGTCCCATAATATAAGTGTGTTTTTGACACTAAACGCTCTGGTATTATGGGACTAAGGGAGTATAAGTTAGAAGATATTGTTTTGAGATATAAATTAGAAGCCATTGGTATTGTCTGAAAACCCAGGAAACTCATAGTGGACTATGAATTCAGCCAATTCACTGTCAACATCGAATTTGCAAACTGCGCTACAAATTCAGCCCATTCATTATATACTGAAATACTCCATTCACTAGTGAGATGGGAAGAAGACTGAGTTATTCTACTTGATGGCAGGCTGGTGGCCTTCTCTGCATCCACGGGTGAGGCTGCCGCAAAAGTGAGCCTAAAGATGCAGGGCAAAAGGTACTGAATCTGAAACCATGCTCACTGAATTAATTACAGAAGCACGATCTGACAGTTTCTCCACGTACAATCTTACGAGCAATGCTCTGACCAACATCATGGTTGATTGTTGCATCAGCGGGCCTCACGAGATTCGGTGCGTGAAGCGCAACTTCTTGCTGGAGACGCTGGAGGAGGAGCTGCCGGAGGGCACCATCAGGTACTCCTCCAAGATCGTCGCCATCGAGGAAGAGGGCAACGTCAAGCTGCTGCACATGGCCGACGGCTCCATCATCAGAGCCAACGTAAGAATGCATCTTCTTCTTGTCTGCACTGCAGTGGCAAAATCTTACACTGACTAAGCGGATACGTGCGTGCAGGTTCTTGTGGGGTGTGACGGAGTGAACTCGGTGGTGGCCAAGTGGCTGGGCCTGCCCAAGCCGATCCTCTCGGGGCGGTCCGCCACCCGGGGCCTCGCCGAGTACCCGGACGGGCACGGCTTCGGGCCCGAGATGCTGCAGTTCATCGGGCAGGGCTTCCGCTCCGGCGTGCTCCCCTGCTCCGACACCTCCGTGTACTGGAACTACACCTGGTACCCGTCCCCGGCGGACGGGGACGCGGAGGAGAGCGTGGACAAGATGCGGCGGCACGTGCTGGCCAGGCTTCGGGCCGCCAAGATCCCCGCGGAGGCGCTGGACGTGGTCGAGCGGGGCGAGATGAGCGAGGTGGTGTCGTCGCCGCTGCGGTTCCGGTCCCCGCTGGCGCTGGTCCGGGGCAGCATCTCCAGGCGCGGCGTGTGCGTGGCCGGCGACGCGTTCCACCCGATGACCCCGGAGCTCGGGCAGGGCGGCTGCGCGGCGCTGGAGGACGGCGTCGTCCTTGCCCGATGCCTCGGCGAGGCCTTCGCCGTCGGCGGGCACGGGAGCGCCGAGGCGGCCCTGGAGAAGTACGCCGGGGAGCGGAGGTGGCGCGCCGTCCGGCTGGTCACTGCCGCGTACGTCGTCGGCTTCGTGCAGCAGAGCAGCAACCCGGCGATCAAGTTCCTGAGGGAGAGGTTCCTGTCCGGGTTGCTGGCCAGAGTGATGGTCGACATGGCCGACTTCGACTGCGGGAAGCTCTAGTAGTTATGTCACTCCTTCACGGCAAAACGAGAACAACGAGAGAAAACGAATCGGTTAAAACGGCATCAATCAAATCGATTTGATGCCTGTATTTCGACTTTTCGAGTTAAATAAAGAAAATAGTTTGATACCCGATAAGATTATGAAAACACTAACGCCCACACGTGTGGGCGTTTGCATCTCACCCACATGCGTGGATCCGCGTCCGCTAATGGGTGCATGAATCTTGGCATGTTCGTGGTGTCACATAGGACTGGCCTGAGGTGTGTGGGTATTCATCCGGTCGCTCACACGTCCGTTTCACCACACGAAGGGGCCGGCGTGTGGGCATTTAGCAATTCGCCCACACGCCAGATCATGTTCACGCACAAGGGCTGATGTGTGGACATTTGTCATCTCGCCCACACGCCCGTCTCCTCTCCCACACCCAAACTGCCAGTTGCCATGTGTTTTACAGTGTACATGATAAATTGCCCTAGTGTGCTTGTAAGCATATGGCAACTCTCTCTCTTTTTTTTATCCAAACATGTCAGTTGCCATGTGTTGCAGGATACACGGCAACTGCCCTAGTGTGTTTGTAAGCAGATGGCAACTCTCTCTTTTACCCGAACATATCAGTTGCCATGTGTTTTGCAGGGTACACGACAACTGCCCTAGTGTGCTTGTAAGCAGATGACAACTCTCCCGAACATGTCAGTTGCCATGTGTTTTACAGGGTACACGGCAACTGCCCTAGTGTGCTTGTAAGCAGATAGAAACTCTCCCGAACATGTCAGTTGCCATGTGTTTTGCAGGGTATACGGCAACTGCCCTAGTGTGCTTGTAAGCAGATGACAACTCTTTTTTTTACCCGAACATGTCAGTTGCCATGTGTTTTGCAGGGTACACGGCAACTGCCTAGTGTTAGTAGGTGGCAACTCCTAAAGTTTTCAAATCATGGCAACTATAGTAAACCAGACCATACATGAAAACTATAGTAAACCAGACCATACATGACAACAGCTGCAGTTTGTCCAAAAATGGCATCTAGCACTTTACCTGAGATGGCAACTGTAGTTGAGCAACCATGGCAACTGTAGTTGTCCGACATGGTAATTGTAGTTCAATGACATGGCAACTGCAGTTAAACGAACATGGAAGAGGGTCCGGGACCATGGCAACTGCGGGCGCGTGTTGACTGTCACGCGGGGCGTGCGGGACCATGAGATAGGAGGCCTGACGTACGTGCGTGTGGGCGTTATCTATTTTACCCACACGTAGGCATGTGAGAGGGACCGTGAAAGAAAAAAAGGCGGGTGGGCATTACTTGTTTTGTCCACACGTAGGCGAGTGGACTGATCCTTTTAAACACCACATAAAACGTGTGGACAGACCCCTTAACGCCCACATGTGTGGGCGTTATCAACGTCGATTATTACTCCCTCCGTCTCATAATATAAAAATATTTTTAACACTAGTGTAGTATTAAAAACGGTCTTATATCATGGGATGGAGGGAGTAGTCTACAATATGTAGATAATACCGTTGTCATCTTGAAAAACAGAGGGAGCGCCTATAACTCAGTTTCTTTTTTCACTTTAGCTATCATCTGACTGAGTTTTAAATTTTGGGTCAGTCAATTTTTTGATCGTAGATTGCTGCTCCAAGATGCGTGCTAGTTATTTTTTCCCCTGCTGTGCGCCATGTTCTGTATTGGGCTAGACGTTTTTTGATTGACCCCTATTTTGGGTCAGTTGATCTCTTGTTGACTGAAGTCTGTTACATGTTTTCTTATTAGACTGTTTGCGTGCGTTTTTACATCTCTTTTTGTCGGTTTTTATGGGTATAGTTTGGATGTTGGGCGAATATTAAATATAGCACGTAAGTAATGTATAATTTGTGTGTAAATTGTAATTCTATGAAAAATGCACTATTATGTGCCATTATTCATTTGTTCTTAGATTTTATTTTTGCAAAAGTTCCACTTTTATATTCTTATTCTTGCATGTTTTTAAAAAGCACAATTTTTATGTATACTCCACGCAAATTTTGTCAGTGTTTGTTTTATATGATTTTTCACATTTTCTTTGTTCTTAAATGGTAATACCAATGCCACATATTCATTCTTTCTTTTGTGGATAAATTTGCCCTATTTTTTTATTCCAGATTTTTGTTTCTATGTGTTTTTCTTTTCTTTTATTGGTTATTTTTTGTTTTGTGTGTTTTAGCTTTTTTTTAGTTTTTTTCTTTACACTTTTTTGGATCACTATGCGTTTAGATCACTATAGTGATCTAAACGCTCTTATATTAGTTTACAGAGGGATTATTTTTTAATGTGAATTCTGCTAGTATATGTTAGTTCTTGCATAGCTATAAAAGGTGCAATTTATGTGTAAATTATGTGCAAATTTACCATGATTTATTTTTTCATTCCTTTCTTCTTAAAGGGTGGTACCAAATGCCACTACTTCATTCTTTTTTAGAAAATGTTATATTTTTGTGTGTTTAAATAAGTATACACACAGTTACTATACAACATGTGTGTAAATTATAGTAGAGTGCAAAATTGCAGTATTATATGTTCGTTGTTTGCATATTACTAAAAGTGCAATTTTAGTGCAAACTTTATTATTTTCATTTTGTTTTAGTTTTTTTTCATTTTCTTTCTTCTTAAAGGGTTCCATTCTTCCATACAAAATGTTATTGTGTTGTTTTATTTTCTTTCTTTAGAGGCAATACAGATTTCATTCCACTAGTATATTTTTTGTTTCATTTTTTTGTTTTAAGGTCCAAGCCAGGCTGTAAAAGACTAAGCGCCTATCAAATAACTGCCCTCATAACAAGGATAAACACGCACTCAATTTTAGTGTAGTGTGTGTGGTTCATACCGTTGTCTAAAAATTACATTACTATATGCTTATTTTTGCATGTTATGAAACAGTGCAATTTCTGTGCCAACCGTGTGCAATTCTCTATCATTGTTTGTTTTATGTGTAGTCGCTTATGCACGGGCATGCAGATTGCTTTTCATCCAACATGCAAAGCTAACTCATGTGCAGACGTGCTTCTAGAAACTATACTAGTTAGGGGCAGAGCTGTGTAGATACACGTAGGGGTAGTACTATGTAAAAATTACTATGTACAAATATTCAAGGGACAATTCCATTTCTCCCCCTAACTTGAGTCACCACCTGGGATTTGCCCCTAGTTTTCAGGTATGCTCAAAAATACCCCTTTTCTGTCTGTGGCCCTTACAGAAATCCCCCTCCGGGCCGTTTCCATCGGGTCAATGGTCTTTGATCGGTAACTTGGCGTGTGTTGGACATTTTGGCCCCTGGTTCTTACATGTGGGCCCGTATCGAAATGTTATCCACTCGCTCACTCTGTTTCTTCTACCTCGCGACGCACCTCTTCTCTCGTTCCCCTCTTGGCGACCGCACCAGCGGCGCACGAACGACATCGTTCTGGAGCTCGGGCAGTGAGGCCGCGTGGATGTGCACCTCACGCATGTCGTCCGCAAGCTCTTCTGTCGCCGTGGAGGTAAGTTATTCTTCTCTGATTTGTGTGCACCCGCGGATTTCTCGTTAGGGTTTGAGGTAAAATTGGGGATTTGCTCTCTCCTAGGTCGATGGGGTCGGCATAGTGCAGTTCTCCTCCGAGTTCTACATGCCGGATCCGAGTTATTGCGGCCTTGAGAAGCTTTCCGAGCATCGGTGCCCGAGGCACGGGCTCGTTCCCGCTCGCCGTGTCGCTTGGGGAGGAGCAAGCACGGGGATACGTTTTCTTGGATGCCCACTGGATGTAATTTGGTAGATTGTATCTGCTTTGCAACAAATTGGTGCCAAGATCGCATTTTGACGATATTTTTTTATGTTGCAGCTTCCTGATGAATGTGAATGGGCTGTGTGGGTTGACCCTCCTCCTCCAGATCTTGTGGGGCGTGCATTTGAGACACTACATGATGGACTAGAAGCAAGTTGGCTCAAATCTCATCGTTTAGAGAAGAGGGTGACACATCTCAGAGAGAAAAAGAAGAAGTTAAAGTTACAATTGCATAAGAAGCATGATCAGATGGAAACATGGGCATTTTTGATGATAATTATTGGCATATGCATTCTATCATATTTTTTTGGTTCATAGAATGCATACTAGTCAGTGAGAACAAGCTAGTTTGGCACTGAGTAGAAATTAGCTTGATGTTGTGAACTTTTTCATGATGTGAGTAGTTCCTGGTTGTGAAACTTTGATGCTATGCATCTTTTGGAAAGACAAAGTAATTGAAAAGCATCAGTTGGATCTTGTGATTTCTCTCTGTCTTATTGTTTCTGTTTGTACCTCTCCAATCCATATTACTCGTCGATCAAATGGTCCCAACGAAACATGATCGACATCCATTTGAGCGACAAGTAATACGTGCCGGAGGAAGTGATCGACAACATCAATGATGAACAACAGCAAGTTATGACCAGGATCAATTCCAAATAATACCAACAAAATGCCAACATCGACAACAAGGTATGACAACAGTAACATGAGACAACATGATCCATTACATAGTTCACACAACAACATCAACTAAATAGTTCAAACAAACAGATGGTTCAAAGCTTCTGCTACATAGTTCGAACATGACTCAAATGACATGATCACACAGTGTTCACAGCAAGTTTCCCCTCTTGCTCCTAGTGTTGCATGTAGGATTAGAAGAGAGCCTGGACTTGCTCCTAGTGCTCCTAGCATCAGCTGGCACCTTCTTAGGAGAGGCAGACCTGCTAAGCTGGTTGCTTCCAGTTACAGAACCACCAGTCATGAGCGTATCGCCTTTCGACTTCTTATTTGGTGAAAGAGGGTTATCACCTCTCTCTGCTGGCCTCTTGTAATTTTTCCTTGGGCTAAAAAGTAACAACACAAGCTTTTATTAGTTAATAATGAAGTAATTTGTTAGATAAATCAATTAGTTGTAGTTATAATAGTAGGTTACCTCATAGTAGTTCCTGCAACACTTGCTACAGTAGGTGCATCAGTTACAGGAACTGGTGCATCTTCTTCTTCAAGATCTTCTTGTGCTTCTGTTTCTTCTACTGCATCATCCTCATTTGTTGCTGCAGGTTCATCTGTATCAGATGGTACATCATTGTGTTCAGGTGCATTGTCAGCACCCCAGTGCTCATCCTCTTCTCCAAAAGCTGGGTCAATTGACTCTTTGCACTTATTGCCATGGTGACCAAGTCTACCACATCTAGGGCATTTCTTTCTCCTGCCCCCAAGTCCTTTTCCTTCTGACTTTGCCCTAATCATGGTATTTCTAGGTCTACCAGGGGGCCTGTTTTGAACTGGAGCACACAGTTTGAATCTAGGATCAACTACATCCCACTGTTGCTTCCCCTCCATTGCAGGCAAGTTGTCAGCATATGTTGCATTGAACATTTGTACTGAGTAATATGGGTGCACATACTGGTCAATCTCACTGGCTGGACCTCTCATTGATGTAATAAAGTATAGTGCATGTATGCAAGGTTGGCCTGTAATTTGCCACTTTCTGCAGCTACAAGTGTTAGCTTTCAAGTCTACAGGATATCTCCACTCCCTATTTTCTCTGTCAACTGCAGTGACCTCTGCCTCATGTGTACTTCTTTTCACTACAGTCATGTCCAACCCCTTTGATTTTGCAAGCAACATTTTCATAACTTTTGGAATTATTACATGACCAACATATGTTGCTGCAGCAATGCTTTGCCTAATGTCAAATTTCTCCATTATGTATTGTCTTATTCTGTCAAGCAGATCAACAATGTGTAGCCCTTTCCACTTTCTAATCTTTGAATTAAAAGACTCTGCAAGATTATTGTTAACATAATCTAGCTTGCAAGTTTCATTGAAAAGAGCCCTTGCCCATAACTTAGTGTGGTGCTCCTCTATGTACTCTTGCACACCTTGCTTGTTGTATAACTGAGTGAGATGGTACTTGTGCTTTTTCAAGCTGTAGGTCAAAGAACAGGGCCACAAGTTTTCATCAAAGAATTTTCCTCTAAACTTTTTACTAAAATTAGTTGCAAGATGCCTCATGCATTCCCTGTGCTCTACACCTGGGAACACATCTTCTACAGCTGACTCAAGTCCCTTGCAGGCATCAGGGTGAATAACCAATCCCTCTGGATGGCCTATTAGGTCTTTCAAGTTCTGGAAAAACCAAGTCCAACTCTCAATGTTCTCTGTCTCTAGCACTCCATATGCAACTGGAAAGATCCAGTTGCATGCGTCTACAGCACAAGCACTAACTAGCTGTCCTCTATACCTTCCATTTAATGCTGTTGCATCTACTGCTAGATATGGTCTACATCCAGCTAGAAAACCTTGCCAAGAGGTCTTAAATGATACAAAAACTCTCCTAAAGCACTCTTTGTACCTTTTCTGTCCATTGAGTTTAAACTCTACAGTGTGTCTATCAATATTAACCACACTACCAGGAGATGCCTTTTCTACTTCAGCTTTGAAAGTATACAAGAGTTGGAATGAATCAGTCCATTTACCATAGATGTTATCCAGTGCCATTTGCTTACCATAGAAAACTCTCATGTAAGGGAGCTGCACCCCATACTTCTTTTTCAAGTCTGTCTGCACAGTTGGCACTGAAATATTTGAGTTCTCCCTCACCCAGTTCTTCACAGCATCTGCCACCCACCTACTCTTTGTAGACCTGAGCCTTTGCCTCCTTGTAACACTTGGGCATATGTGAGCTGTCTTGTTCACTTTGACCTGCAGCAAGTAATAGTCAGCAACAGTCCATACAATTATGAATGCACAATTATTACTAAGGAAAGTTATTATTTGCACTAACTACATTAGTCCTACAGTGTATTGCCTGAAAAAGTGTGCTATTTCTCATTCTGGAGGCATGCATCCTCCACTTACACCTTTTGTAAGCACAGTGAACAGTTAGTCTACTGGGCTCACTCTTGTCAATTATAAATTCACTCTGGGTCTTGATTGAAAAGGTGGCAAGTGCATTCCTACAATCTATGACATCTGAAAATATAGTTCCTTCTGCTAAAGAAGGATCATCTCTGTTATACTGCACATCAGGCCTACCCTCATCCTCTGTCTCAGAATATCCCATGTCCATGTCCTCCTCTCTTTCATCAGAGTCTGTCTCCTCAAATTATGGGGGTGGAATGTAATCTTCACCATCATCCTCATTAGGTGGTTTCCTGACAACAAACTCTGGGTGCATTCTTTCATCCTCATCGTCTGTGGGCACTTCATCAGGAAATTCCTCTTCTATGATTGGATAAGTTGTTGCTTTGCTATACTCAGGACATGGTTGACTAGGAAAGTTGGCACTTGGGGTTCCTGGTTGCTGTACTGTGCTGTGAGTTCCATTTCCTCTTCTAGCCTGACTGCCATCAGGTTCTGAAGTTGCAGCTGCTGATTTCCTTCCTGTAGATACACACCTTTGAGACTATGAACTAGTAGCTGCTGCTTTCCTTCTACTAGTTGTTGCTTTCCTTCTACTAGTTTGATTGCTTCTAGGCTGTGAAGGACTGGGTGCAGATCTTGCTACTCTGCTCTCTGTTTCCCCTCTTTTCCTTTGTATGACATTAATTTCCAGCTGCACTGAATTTCTCTCAGCATTTGTGGCAAACATAACCCCTAACTCATCATCATTTTGAATTGGAACCCATACAGCATCAAAAATACCCCATGGATATTTATCACTTATAGCACCTCTAAATTGGACAAATGTTGATGTTTTGTCCACCACAAAAGGAAATGTGAAGCCTGTACCGGCTCCTTTTGTGCCACCATTGCCTATGATAGTGTTCTCCATTCTACAGTTGAGACGAAAAGCTCTCTCTGGTTTCATCCTACGATAAAAGCATGTAGTAACCACTAAGAGCGCATTCAATCGGGGTAAATCTATGTACAGTAACAGATCCAGGTCAAGATTCAAATAAACTTGGGACAAGAAACTTACCCTACTGGAATTTGCATTCCTGTCGTCTGCGTCCTTTGCCTGGATGCTTCTTTGGCACCACCACAATCACTAGAAGCCGCCATCGTCGACACTGCCTCCTTTAGCGCCGTAGCAGAGGGAAAAAAGACGGTGGATAATCACCTCCACTCCCACCGCATCCCGACGCCCGCAGTCCTACAGATACGCCGCAGCTACTGGACCGCCGGTGAGGGATTTAAGGTGACCTAGGGTTAGGGTTTCGGTTGCCAAGAGGGGAACGAGAGAAGAGGTGCGTCGCGAGGGAGAAGAGAGAGTGAGCGAGTGGATAACGTTTTGATACGGGCCCACATGTAAGAACCAGGGGCCAAAATGTCCAACAGACGCCAAGTTACCGGTCAAAGACCATTGACCCAACGGAAACGGCCCGGAGGGGATTTCTATAAGGGCCACAAACGAAAGAGGGGTATTTTTGAGCATACCTGAAAACTAGGGGCAAATCCCAGGTGGTGGCTCAAGTTAGGGGGAGAAGTGTAATTGTCCCAATATTCAAATGGTAGCTCGTCGCATGAAGACGTCATCCGACAGCAGGCTCGACTGAAATGATTTTGGGTCAGTCGATTGACCCAAGATTATTTCAGTTGACTGGGCTGTAGTCGCTCCCTTTTTTTAGTCTTTTTTTTGGAGTCTTCCTATAGTTCAGGTGCCTGAAAATTTCTTTGTCAGTCAATTTTACTCTGGAACGTTTGATAACATGCAACGTGACCAGTTGACCCAAATTAAGTTTCAGTCAATTTCAACACACAACCCGGTCAAAACCCAGCAGCAGAATAGACGTACTACTATCTAAACCCAATTGATCAAAGCCGAGCAAACAACTACATGGCTGATCAAACTCCATTCCCAATTGATCAAATTTCTTTATTTTTAATGTTCGTTGTACTACCATGATTGAAAATGAATATATTAACAGTTTCTGCAAAAAAATATTCTTTGAGCATGAGCACACATTATACATCCGAAGCACTGCATAACCATCACCATGTATACATGTGTTGCTTTGACACATATTTTACTCTATAGTTATAAAGATCGATAGAGGGATAAAAGAGGGAATTAAACCAGAATTCTTATCTATTATATTTAAAGAAAATTAATTGAAAATCAATATATTACATGCAAAATAAAATAATATAGATATTCGACAAAGAAAATGTCCATTCAAATTAGTCAAAATGAACAATAAATAAATAATTGAAAAAGAAAAAGAAAGAAAAAAGAATAAATTTGAACCAAGAAATGAACAAAAGGTGAGAAATAAGTATTTTTGAATATAATAAAACTAGAAATGTGGGAGTGGGGTTACCCTAAAAGAAGAAATATGAAAACAAAACAAAAAAACAGTCTAAGAGATAAAGAATTCTAGAAGTGGTGTTACCTACAAACAAAAAATGAATAAAAATAGAAACAAAAAAGAACATGTTTCTTTCTAAGCAAGAAAAATTCTAGGTGTTGTGTTATCAAAGTGAATTGAACAAAGAAAAAACAAAGAAGCCCAACTTTCTTTCTATGAAAGAATGAATTACAAGAGTTGTTTAAAACATAAGAAAGCAACAAGGGACACAGATTTGGTGAACATGGTAAATTCAAAAAATACTAGATTTTTTTTAAAAAATATGATTTTTTTGTAACATACTTAGTCAACTGATATACAAGCGTATGAAGTTTCACAAAGAAATTACATACTTATTATTCTAGGAAAAATGGCAAAATTGAAGCTATATTAAAAAAACACTATTTAATGAATAGTAAGGTCCTAATTGTATTTTCTTCACTAAGAATACAATGGGTGTCAATACGTCATGAAACTTCACACGTGAGTACAATGGTCGACCAAGTTGGTTACCACAAAATTTTAGTTTTTTTTCAATTTTCCTAGCATATTTTTACTTTACTATTCACGTGGGTGCGCGTGGAACCATGTTCACCTTTGTATTTTCGAGCAACAAGAAATTAAATATATCTTGACAACTTGTACACAAATTATGTAAAACTTGCACTATTCTATAATGTGCAAGAACAAGAGTAAACTAGTGAACTCTAATATAATTATGATTCAAGTCGATAAATTAAAAAGTAATAATTTTAAGTGTCTAGTAACTAGTTTCACACAATTACAACATCAATTATCTTGTTGCATGCTAAAATACAAGAGGAAATTCAATGGCGAAGGAAATCAACTAAGCATCAACAAACGAAGATGTAATAACAATATATGATATTATCAATTACAATCAGTTAGGAGTACTGGAATTACCATAAAGAAGAAAGAAAACCAAGGAAAAACTTGAAGCAAATGATAACTAAATTTGCAACAAATTTCATAGAACTTGCACTATTCAATATTATGCAAGTGCAAGCATATAGTAGTGTGGCCTTAATAATAATTATGAATCGAGTAGAACCATGAAAAATGAACTTCCACTACTAGGGAAAACCTTATACACAAAACCTTAGCAGTAGCGTTGGATACAAAGAGGTGCTGCTGCTACTTAGCCGTAGCGCGTGTCCGGAACATGCGCTACTGCTATCGACTCATTATTAGCGCGACACGAAAAAGAAGTGCTACTACTAATGTCGCCCTACCGTTGCCGCCAGGCTAGGTTTAGTAGTAGCGCACCCTGGATATCCGCTCTACTGCTAAGAGAATAGTAGTAGCGTATTTTTTGGGTAGGGCGCTATGGCTAAGTTTGAACCTGGCCACATGGCGGGCCCCACTTAGCAGTAGTGCCTCTCCCAGGGACGTGCTACTGCTATCTTTTTTAGCAGCAGTGCGTTTTACTCCCCAGCGGTACTGCTAAACCGTAGCCACCACCTTTCCCCCCCCCTTCCCCCTCCCCATCCTTTCTTCCTTCACTTCCCCTAGCTCACACCTCCTCTCTCCCTTACTTTTCTTCTTCCTCACTACTTCTCCCCCCATTACTCTCCTTCTTCTACCTCCCTCTCTCTCTCTCTTTATTTCTCCTAGCTAACTACACCACCCATTAATGCATCTTCTTTCTCTTTTTCCTTCCCCCTCCACTAGTTGAACTCATCTCCTTCCCAAACTAGCTAGGTAGATCTAGCATTTAGTGAAGTGACCAATGTACCTCCCTAACTAAATCTAGCCATGTCAAGAAGTAAGCGTTGTCCACTTTTGATCATTCCCTAGGTGTGGCGACACCAATCGACATCATCATCACTGTGCTCGATCTCGAGATAGGTGATTAAAAATTTGTACTTTTGCAAGAATAGAAATATGTGTATGTGTGTGCGATATGACATAATCGGGCGATATGATGGAAATTATGTGTGTGTGGCATGAGTTGCCGCCGAATTGTGCTTGAGTTGCCTATGTTTTGCCGAAATGTCGATTTATTTCCGTTTCAGCGAATTTCGGGCAAACTCTATATGTCCTATTTTTAGGGAAGGTCATGCCGAATTTTTGTATGACTTTGATGCATGCATGCATTTTATAATCAATTTGTTTATTAATACCACGCAGGCGTTCATGATGGTAAGTGGAACGATGGTGGAAAGGTGGTTGTGATCGGCGGTGCGGGACATGAAAGAAAATAACCGGACACAAATTTTATGTCCCTGTCGAAGATGCAAAGGAGGAGTTTGGCTCGACCCCTATGAGGATGGTCGTGTGATGGCGCAGCTGCTCATGACTGGTTTCGTGGATGGCTATACTCGGTGGATAATTCAAGATGATGATGAGGACGCCGAAGGGGTAGGAAATGACGACACCGGGCAAGACAAAGAGATGACCGATAATGGCAGCGAAGAAGGGGCCGGACATGGCGACACGGAAGAGGCCGAACAGGGCGGCGGAGAAGAGGCCGGACATGGTGGCGGAGAAAACATGGACTCCACGTCACACACTTTGTCGGTACTAAGTTCAATCGTGTGGGACCCTCATGTTCAAGAAGTGCTTCGCAAGGAGACGAGTATTGACAGAGCTACTTCTAGAGAGGAGGCCAAGCTGCAGCAACTAGTGGTAGACTCAAAAACTCCATTGTATGATGGTTGCGATCCCGAGGTGACCCGCTTGAGTTTCACGCTCAAACTTCTGAAGACGAAGGCTAAAAACAAATGGACCAACACTAGCCTCGATGAGCTTCTCAAGTACCTAAAGGATGTTCTTCCCGCGGGGAATCTACGTCCTAGTGTGGATGAGGCCAAGAAGATCGTGTTCCCTCTTGATCCACCACATGTTAGATACCATGCATGCATCAACGATTGCATAATTTATGGGAAGGAGCACACGGAAAAAACCAACTGTCTCATGTGCAGTGCTTCTCGATACAAGAAGGCCGGGAAGAAATCTCCCCAGAAGGTTGTATGGTACTTACCGATCACTCCCCGTCTGCAATGTTATTTTTTATATCCCAAGGAAGCAGAGCTCATGCGTTGGCACGCGGAGAGGATAAAGCCCGACGATGGAGCTGATCCAAAGTTGAGACACCTCATGGATGGAAGCCGGTGGAGAGTGTTCAATGGTGAATATTGATATTTCGCATGTGATGCAAGGAACATCGTGCTTGGCACGTGTATTAGCGACATGAATCCGTTTGGCAACCTGAACACCAACCATAACACATGGCCTGTGTTTGTGTGGATGTATAACATCCCCCTGGTTGTGCATGAAGTCGAAGTACATACACATGAGCATGCTGAATAAAGGGCCGAAACAACCAGGAAATAATATTAATCTTTATATGAGGCTACTTCAAGAGGTGTTAGACGCGTTATGGAAAACACCAGCCAAGACATGGGACGCCAGCAAAGGCGAGTATTTCTATATGAGAGCCACGCTGATCATGACGGTGCACGACTATCTCGGTTATGGATATGTCGCAGGCCAGGTGTGCCACGAATATTGTGGATGCACACGATGCATGGATGATACGACGTCTCAGCAGATAATGTTAATGAAAGATGGTGGGTTTGGGAAAATCGTGTACATGGGGCATCAAAGATGGCTCGAGAAGGATGACCAATGGATAAACTATGGGGATCTATTCAATGGTGAGGCTGAGCATCAAGGACCTCCACTTAAGCGGAGCAGCGCCAAAATCGATGAGCTATTGAAAAACTGGGAACAGTGCCCCACGTAGGGAAATTTGATGAAAAAGGCGCCGGAGCCGCTGTTGAAGGCATAGAAGACGATGTCTGTTTTCTGGGACTTGTAGTACTGGCACAAACTCGACGCTCTACATTTCCTTGATCAAATGCATATCTGTAAGAATGTCCTTGAGATATTGCTTGCGATACTGTTGAACATGCCGAATAAGACCAAGGATGGGACGAAGGCAAGAAGAGACTTGCAAGATTTTAATATCAGTGCAGATATGCACATGCCGCCTCATAAAAAGTCAGAGGAGACAGAGACGGAGACGGAGGCGTGGGAGAAGAAGGGCAAAAAAGTGTAGGAATAGGATTATTGCCCCCTTCTTGCTTCACCTTAAGTCTGGCTAAGATCAATCAATTCTTCAAGTGCCTTACCGGAATCAAAGTTAGTTCCGGTTACTGTGGGAAGATAAGCAAATTTCTAGACACGAAGAAGAAAAGGTTCAACGGGATGAAGTCCCATGACTATCATGTGATGATGATGCAAATACTACCTGTTGCCCTTAGAGGGATAATGGACAAGCACGTCAGTGACATGCTTATTGGTCTCTTCAAATTTTTCGACTTCATCTCTCAAAAGTCGATCAGTGTGAAGCAGCTCCAAAGGCTACAGGAAAAGTCACAATGAGGGGCTCAATTATTCATCAACAAACAAGAAAGGAAAGAAGCTCACTCAACAAAACAAAAATTGTTGGAGATATGCCCTAGAGGCAATCATGTATGATGATATTTCCTATGTGTTTATGAATAAAGATAGTCGTTGGATGTAATCAACGATACTTGCTGGCAAGTATGTGACTTGTCTGTGTGATATTGTGTTGAATGATACATCCTAAATTGTCCCTAGTCGCAAGTGACGTGTTGGCACACGTCAGACTAGACAAGCATATGACACGGTGGATGGCTCCATCTCACTAGCCATGGAGCATTAGATGCTAACCGGATAATATGGACTCGGAAGGATCTGGTCGGATTCTACATAGTTGAATCTGAGTTGAGATAAGGTCCGAGTCGGACAGACCCAACTATGAGACGCAATGGTATGTCATCTGTGAGTCTCTAGTACAACATACATTCTATGTCCTAAGTCCTGAGCTGGTGCATGTACTCGGGATGGTGACAAACTTGCTTTGGGCCTACCAAACGCTACTCCGTGACTGGGTAGTTACAAAGGTAGGTTTCGGGTTTGTCCAGTCCCATGCTGCGAGACATGGTCGAGCAAGATGGGATTTGCCCCTCCAATCAGGAGAGATATACTTTGGGCCCCTCGTGTGATCCGACCAGGATAAGCATGGCCATGCGACAAGGATTATGAGATAATCCAGTTTGTGGTCGGTATCACTGAAACGAGAAATAGGTCGGGCTAGAACAAGGATGTCAATCTCGCTTTGAGCCTCACAACATATATCATGAGGCAAAGGGAACAGAAGTGTGACGCGTTGTACATGTTCGCCTAACCAGCTTCATAGTCTGTTTGGTGGTCGGCACGCCTTGCTAGAGGCCGCTACCAACCATGGAGGTCGGAGGTGATCCGAACTGTGACAAAGCCGACTTGAACCTAACGGGTCGCGCGCTTAAGGGAAGGAACCTACGAGGTTGGTTCGGAGGACACTGGTCGGATATGATCCGAGCTGGACCTGGAACACAACCGAGTAGACTTTGGGCTTTAGGATCCGTGCAAGGCCCAAGTGTTGAGCCCGGGACAGATGCCTATATAATGTGGAGGTGCAGCGCACTCATTTGATTGATCGCTTCAGTGCTGTCACTAGGGTTTGCATGTTCCTGGTTGTTCTGCGTGTAGGAAAATTTTAATTTACAGTCGATGCACCCTATCATAGAACCCAATAGTGGTATCAGAGCCTCTGCTATAGGATTTGGATTCAGATCGTATGCATATTAGATATGTGGATGCGGTAGATGAGATCTTTTGTCGTTGATGAGATCGGCTGTGTGCACGGTTGATGAGATCAACTGCACATGGGGATCGATAATGTTTTCTGATGATCGGAGTCGATGAGGTCGTGACACAACCTACCCCTACTGGTCGGTATCTGCCATCGGGGTTAACAGCAAAATCTAAATCCGAATCGGACTTGCGATGATTGATAAGATCAGTCAGATCAGAAAATTTGGCGTATCGCCTTGTATTTCGTACACGATCACTCAAACCGGTAGAATGTGATTCTATGCATAACTTTATTTTGCAGGGTTTGATGTGAATAGTATGGCTCATGTGTATGTGATGCATGTGTGTAAATTATACATGGCATGCATGTCATGTTTGTCAGCCGGCAGGAGCCAATGTGTTGTCATTATAATGTATAACGACCTGCGTGTCGACTTGTGACTCTATGTAAAATTCATTACTAGTTGTAGTAGTTGCATAATAGAAATCAGGTTGGTGGCTTGGCATCCCGACGTGAAAAACAAGATGGAGTTCCTAGATGGTCATCGGAGACGGAGCCGACCTGGAAGAACGTTCATGAAGGAGCCATACTATTTCACAATATATGTTTATTTGTGATTGGTATGCTTCTTGTTTTCTATGCATGTTAGAATGATAGAAAGATCCCTCGTTAATACCAAGTAACTTGCCATTCCCGATGTTGCACCTTCGCACATCAAGTACGTCTAGTGGTGGGCTCATAAAATTGGGGTGCTGCTGGGTGTCCTTGAACTGAAAGGTTCGTGTCGGACACGGACATGCACTGCATCAGGTTTACTTGACAAGGCTATCAAAATGGGTCTGTCCTTGTGGCAAAGAAGGTTGGGGGCCGGGGTATGAGATACCTTCCCTACCGACAGGAGTCGTATAGAGATACGGTTAGCAAGGAGTTGCTTACCGGATAGGCATGTTCTCTAGCAGTGATGTTAAAGCTCACTAGTCGCATGTGCTAGCCGGATCCTGAATCATTGAGAGTTTGTGGAGGGATGTGGACTTCAGTGAGAGTATTTCTATTTAAGGCTATAGTTAATCTACATAAGCACATTGCTTAGTGATTGCATATTTCTGTTGTTGATCAATGTCATCCAGGGTAGTTGAGGGGCCTGTGCAAGCTATGCGCTCGCACAGGGCCCCCCAAATCAAGGGGGGCCCAATTTAGGGTCCTTATACGTGTATGTATTGTCTGAATTTTTTCAATTTTAGGACAAACGTTGCCTCTGTGTCACCAACGCTAATTTTTGTATTCTTGGGCCTGGTCCGCTCGAGGCCTCAAGCCATACACTGCATGGATCGATCCAAGCGATCGTAAATGAAATGGCAGTCGGCGCAGTACGTGTACGCACGTTCAGTTCTGTGACTTCCGTCGTTCCCTATTTCGTAATGACAACACTTTCCATCTCGTCCCTGTGATAGATCTTTTTGATTCAGCGGCTCGACGGCGATCACTTTGCAGCTAGGAGACAGGCGAAAGCGAAACTGCACCGGACTTGCGAGCGCCGGACGCCGCCGCACCATCCGACAGTGGTGCGGTGCCGCCGAACAGATGGCCAAGCGGTGCCCTAAGCTCCTCATTTTTTTCTAGTTTTGATACAAATTGCAAAGTTGTATTGAGATTTCACTAATATGTTCTAACAATTGTTTGTCTAGTTGTTGAAATTCAGAAATTGTCATAGTAGATTCAAGATTTTCAATGGTTACTCGTCCTGTGGTCCAAGTCAGAAGCCTATATATAATTCATGTGACATCATGTCACAAGCCTATAATTCATGTGAGTTCATCAATTCAAATGCATTTTTTTGTTTGGTTCATGAATAGAAACAATTATGCATTCTAGTTCGAGGAAAAAGTATGATTTTGTGCCTTAGAGCTTAAGAAGATACAAAAATTTTAAGAAGATGTTCAATCTCAAAGGGGTGCTCTTGATAAATTTGTTGTGAGAATTTGCATTTCTATTTTAGATTTTTTCAAAAATTGAGCTAAATAACATAAATTTAAATTATATCATTAAGTTCCTATGCTTGAGTTATATTACATGATTTTTTTTCAAATGTCAGGGCCCAATTTGCTTTTTGCAATGGGGCCCCAAATTCCTGGAGACGGCCCTGATGGCACCACCTGCTCAACCAAACTTTGCATTGAAATCAATTCTGGAAAAGGATAAACTGAATGGAACAAACTTTACCACCGAGTATAGGAATTTGGAATTGTTCTCAAGCATGATAAAAAGGAACATGTTCTAGAGGATCCACTTCCAGAGGAACCTGCCGATAATGCTAATGCCACAACCAAGAATGCCTACCATAAACTCGTTGATGAATCAAACGAGATCAGCTGCCTCATGCTAGCTTGTATGGAGCCCGATTTGCAACAACATCTTGAAGATATTGGGGCTTTCGATATGATCGAGAGTCTCACGAGCATGTTTCATGTACAGGCTAGGACCGAGAGGTTCAACGTCTGGAGATCCTTGATGGATTGTAAGCTAAAGGAAGGTGATCCACTGAGCCCGCATGTGATCAAGATGATCGAATATGTGCAAGCTTTGGATCGGTTGGGCTTCCCTCTCTCGGGTGAGCTGGCTACTGATGCAGTTCTGGGTTCTCTTCTGCCCAGCTATGGGACGTTCATCTCAAGCTATCATATGCATGGCATGGATAAGAAGCTCACTGAATTGCATGGGATGCTCAAAGTGGCAGAGCAGGATATTAAGAAATGCACGCATCAAGTGTTGATGGTGCAAAAATCGGCTAAGTTCAAGAAGAGTTGGTCCAAGGAAAAGGCTAAGGCAAAGGGCACGGAGATAGTAACCTCCGCCCCTGCGCTGAAGTCTGGACCGAACTCGACGTTTGCTATCACTGTAAGGAGACCGGTCACTGGAAGAGGAACTGTAGCAAGTGGCTTGAAGAGCATGGCAGGAAGGCCGGAAATGCTTCTTCGGGCAAAGGTACACTTGTTGCCTATGTTATAGACATTTACCTTGCTGACATACCTAGTAGCTCTTGGGTATTTGATACCGGATCGGTTGTTCATATTTGCAACTCGATGCAGGGGATAGTAAGAACTAGGCGTGTGGCACAAGGGGAGATTGACATCAGGGTCGGCAACAAAGCAAGAGTTGCTGCATTGGAGGTCGGCACGATGTAGCTCCAGCTTCCTTCTGGATTTATTTTGGAATTGAATAATTGTTATTACATTCCTGCACTTAGTCATAACATTATTCTTACCTCAGGTTTGATGAGTCAGGGTTATGAATTCAATTTAAAGGACAATGGTTGTTCATTTTATTTGAATGGTATGTTCGACGCCTATGCACCCATTGTTGATGGGCTATTTATATTTAATCTGGAACAAGAACTAGTCTATAACGTGAATTTCAAGAGGCATAAGCCTAATGAGATAAATCTGACATACTTCTTGCATTGCCGGCTTGGACACATTAGTCTGAAACGCATGAAGAAGCTCCATGATGATGGGTTCCTAAATTCGCCTGACTTCGGGTCGTTCGAGACATGCGAATCATGCTTGCTCGGCAAGATGACTAAGTCTCCTTTCGCAAAGAGTTGCGAGAGGGTGTCCGAGCTGTTAGAGCTTATACATAGTGATGTGTGTGGTCCAATGAGCACAACTGCCAGAGGTGGCTATCAGTACTTCGTGACTTTTACCGATGACTCGAGTAGATATGGATATATTTATTTGATGAGGCACAAGTCGGAAACCTTTGAAAAGTTCAAAGAGTTTCAGAACGAGGGTGAGAATTAGCTCGGCAAGACTATAAAGCTTCTATGATCTGATCGTGGAGGTGAGTACATGAGCCAGGAGTTTGATGAACATTTGAAAAGCTGAGGTATAATACCTCAGCTCACACCTCCAGGTACGCCATAGAGAAACGACATGTCGGAATGGAGGAATAGGACCTTGTTTGACATGGTCCGGTCTATGATGAGCAAATCCGATTTACCCTTGTCATTCTTGGGATACGCTCTAGAAACTGCAGCTTTCACACTTAACAGGGTACCATCAAAATCCGTAGACAAGACACCACATGAGATGTGGACCGGGAAGAGTCCCAGTTTGTCTTTTCTAAAGATTTGGGGTTGTGAAGCATTTGTCAAGCGACTTATATCAGACAAGATTACACCCAAGTCAGATAAATGCATATTCGTGTGATATCCGAGGGAAACCTTGGGATATAGCTTCTACAACCGTGAAGAGAACAAAGTGTTTGTTGCTCAGAATGGGGTTTTCCTTGAGAAAGAGTTTCTTAGTCGGGAGGCTAGTGGGAGGACAGTATGACTCAAAGAAATTCGAGGACCACTCGGGGACGACTCGGCTGGTGATGAGATCATACCGGAGCCAGTCAGGGAACCCGTAGTGGAAGCGGCACCGGAACCATGGAGGTCGGAAAGATTGCGCAGAGTGCATGATGTATTGTTGCTAGAAAGCGATGAGTCGACCACATATGCGGAAGCCATGGTGAGCCCAGATTCCGAGGCATGGCTGGAGGCCATGAGATCCGAGTTAAAGCCCATGCATGAGAATCAAGTCTGGGACATGGTTGATCCACCGCCTGGCGTAACAGCCATTGGTTGCAAATGGGTCTTTAAGAAGAAAACCGATGTGGATGGAAATTTTCAGATCCACAAAGCTCGGCTTGTCGCTAAGGGTTATGGACAAGTTCAAGGAATTGACTACGACAAGACTTACTCGCTGGTAGCGATGCTGAAGTCGGTGAGGATCGTACTAGCTATAGCTGCATATTTCGATTACGAGACATGGCAGATGGATGTCAAGACGGCTTTCCTTCACGGAAATTTAACAGAGGACGTGTATATGATATAGCCCGAGGGTTTTGTTGATCCAACTAGCACTAGTAAGGTATGCAAGATCAAGAGATCCATTTATGGGTTGAGGCAAGCATCTCGGAGCTGGAATATTCGTTTTGATGAGGTCGTCACTGGTCTCGGTTTCATCAAAAGCGAAGAGGACCCTTGTTTATACAAGAAGTTAAGTGGGAGCTCGATAGTGTTTTTGATCTTGTATGTAGATGTGAAGGAAATATGCCCTAGAGGCAATAATAAAGTTATTATTTATTTCCTTATTTCATGATAAATGTTTATTATTCATGCTAGAATTGTATTAACCCGAAACATAATACATGTGTGAATACATAGACAAACATAGTGTCACTACTATGCCTCTACTTGACTAGCTCGTTAATCAAAGATGGTTAAGTTTCCTAACCATAGACATGAGTTGTCATTTGATTAACAGGATCACATCATTAGGAGAATGATGTGATTGACTTGACCCATTCTGTTAGCTTAGCACTTGATCATTTAGTATGTTGCTATTGCTTTCTTCATGACTTATACATGTTCCTATAACTATGAGATTATGCAACTCCCGTTTATCGGAGGAACACTTTGTGTGCTACCAAACTTCACAATGTAACTGGGTGATTATAAAGGTGCTCTACAGGTGTCTCCAAAGGTACTTGTTGAGTTGACGTATTTCGAGATTAGGATTTGCCACTTCAATTGTCAGAGAGGTATCTCTGGGCCCTCTCGGTAATGCACATCATTATAAGCCTTGCAAGCAATGTAGATAATGAGTTAGTTACAGGATGATGCATTACGTAACGAGTAAAGAGACTTTCCGATAACGAGATTGAACTAGGTATTGAGATACCGACAATCGAATCTCGGGCAAGTAACATACCGATGACAAAGTAACAATGTATGTCGTTATGCGGTTTGACCGATAAAGATCTTCGTAGAATATGTGGGAGCCAATATGAGCATCCAGGTTCCGCTATTGGTTATTGACCGAAGACGGGTCTCGGTCATGTCTACATAGTTCTTGAACCCGTAGGGTCCGCACGCTTAAAATTCAATGACGGTTATATTATGAGTTTATGTGTTTTGATGTACCGATGGTAGTTTGGAGTCTCGGATGAGATTGGGGACATGACGAGGAGTCTCGAAATGGTCGAGACGTAAAGATTTATATATTGGACGACTATATTCGGACATCAGAAAGGTTCCGAGTGATTCGGGTATTTTTGGGAGTACCGAAGAGTTACGGGAATTCGCCGGGGAGTAGATGTGCCTTATTGGGCTTTAGGGAAAGAGAGAGGGGAGGTTGCGTGCCCCCCTCAAGGCCTAGTCAGAATTGGACTAGGGGGAGGGGCTGCGCCCCCTCCTTCCTTCTCTTCTCTTTTCCCTTTCCTTCTCTCCTACTCCTACTACTTGGAAGGGCTCCTAGTTCTACTAGGAAAGGGGGAATCATACTCCCGGTGGAAGTAGGACTCCCCTAGTGCGCGCCATAGAGAGGGCCGTCCCTCACCCTCCTCCACTCCTTTATATATGGGGAGAGGGGCACCCCTTGGAAACACAACAATTGATCATTGCTCTTTTAGCTGTGTGCGGTGCCCCCCACCACCATAGTCCTCCTCGATAATATCGTAGAGGTGCTTAGGCGAAGCCCTGCGTCAGTAGAACATCATCATCATCACCACGTCATTGTGCTGACGGAACTCTCCCTCGACACTCGGCTGGATCGGAGTTCGAGGGACGTCATCGAGCTGAACGTGTGCAAGAACTTGGAGGTGCCATGCTTTCGGTGCTTGATCGATCGGGCCGTGAAGACGTACGACTACATCAACCGCGTTGTGCTAACGCTTCCGCTTTCGGTCTATGAGGGTACGTGGACAACACTCTCTCCTCTCATTGCTATGCATCACCATGATCTTGCGTGTGTGTAGGATTTTTTTGAAATTACTACGTTCCCCAACAGTGGTATCAGAGCATAGGTTTTATGCGTTGACGTTATATGCACGAGTAGAACACAAGTGAGTTGTGGGTGATACCATTCATACTGCTTACCAGCATGTCATACTTTGGTTCGGCGGTATTGTTGGATGAAGCGTCCCGGACCAACATTACACGCACGCTTACGCGAGACTGGTTCTACCGACGTGCTTTGCACACAGGTGGCTGGCGGGTGTCAGTTTCTCCAACTTTAGTTGAACCGAGTGTGGCTACGCCCGGTCCTTGAGAAGGTTAAAACAACACTAACTTGACGAACTATCGTCGTGGTTTTGATGCGTAGGTAAGAACGGTTCTTGCTAAGCCCGTAGCATCCACGTAAAACTTGCAACAACAAAGTAGAGGACGTCTAACTTGTTTTTGCAGGGCATGTTGTGATGTGATATGGTCAAGACGTGATGATATATTTTATTGTATGAGATGATCTGTTTTGTAACCGAGTTATCGGCAACTGGTAGGAGACATATGGTTGTCGCTTTATTGTATGCAATGCAATCGCCCTGTAATTGCTTTACTTTATCACTAAGCGGTAGCGATAGTAGTAGAAGCAATAGTTGGCGAGACGACAACGATGCTACGATGGAGATCAAGGTGTCGTGCCGGTGACAATGGTGATCATGACGGTGCTTCGGAGATGGAGATCACAAGCACAAGATGATGATGGCCATATCATATCACTTATATTAATTGCATGTGATGTTTATCTTTTATGCATCTTACCTTGCTTTGATTGACGGTAGCATTATAAGATGACCTCTCACTAAATTTCAAGATAAAAGTGTTCTCCCTGAATATGCACTGTTGCCAAAGTTCGTCGTGCCCAGGCACCACGTGATGATCGGGTGTGATAAGCTCTACGTCCATCTACAACGGGTGCAAGCCAGTTTTGCACACGCATAATACTCAGGTTAAACTTGACGAGCCTAGCATATGCAGATATGGCCTCGGAACACTAAGACCGAAAGGTCGAGCGTGAATCATATAGTAGATATGATCAACATAGTGATGTTCACCATTGAAAACTACTCCATTTCACGTGATGATCGGTTATGGTTTAGTTGATTTGGATCACGTGATCACTTAGATGATTAGAGGGATGTCTATCTAAGTGGGAGTTTTTAAGTAATATGATTAATTGAACTTTAATTTATCATGAACTTAGTCCTGATAGTATTTTGCAAATTATGTTGTAGATCAATAGCTCGCATTGTTGCTTCCCTATGTTTTATATGTGTTCCTAGAGAAAACTAAGTTGAAAGATGATAGTAGCAATGATGCGGACTGGGTCCGTGATGTGAGGTTGATCCTCATTGCTGCATAGAAGAACTATGTCCTTGATGCACCACTAGGTGACATACCTATTGCAGGAGCAGATGCAGACGTTATGAACGTTTGACTAGCCCAATATGATGACTACTTGATAGTTTAGTGCACCATGCTTAACGGCTTAGAATCGGGACTTCAAAGATGTTTTGAACGCCATGGACCATATGAGATGTTCCAGGAGTTGAAGTTAATATTTCAAACAAATATCCGAGTTGAGAGATATGAAGTCTCCAACAAGTTCTATAGCTAAAAGATGGAGGAGAATTGCTCAACTAGTGAGCATGTGCTCGGATTGTCTGGGTACTACAATCGCTTGAATCAAGTGGGAGTAAATATTCCAGATAAGATAGTGATTCACAGAGTTCTCTAGTCACCATCACCAAGTTACCAGAACGTCGTGATGAACTATAGTATGCAAGGGATGATGAAGTAATTCCCGAGCTCTTCACAATGCTGAAATCAGCGAAGGTAGAAATCAAGAGAGAGCATCAAGTGTTGATGGTTGAAAAGACCACTAGTTTCAAGTAAAAGGGCAAAGGGAAAGAAAGGGAACTTCAAGTAGAATGACAAGCAAGTTGTCATTCCCATGAAGAAGCCCAAAGCTAGACCCAAGCCTGAAACTGAGTGCTTACACTACAAAGGAAATGGTCACTAGAAGCGGAAATTCCCTGAATATTTGGTGGATAAGAAGGATGGCAAAGTGAACAAGGGTATATTTGATATACAGGTTATTGATGTGTACCTTACTAGTGTTTATAGTAGCCCCTGGGTATTTGATACTTGATCGGTTGCTAAATATTAGTAACTCGAAACAGGAGTTACAGAATAAATAGAGACTAGTTGAGGGTGAAGTGACGATGTGTGTTGGAAGTGGTTCCAAGATTGATATGATCATCATTACACACTCCCTATACTTTCGGGATTAGTGTTAAACCTAAATAAATGTTATTTGGTGTTTGTGTTGAGCATGAATATGATTTGATCATGTTTATTGCAATACGGTTATTCATTTAAAGTCAGAGAATAATTGTTGTTCTGTTTACATGAATAAAACCTTCAATGGTCATACACCCAATGAAAATAGTTTGTTGGGTCTCGATCGTAGTGATACACATATTCATAATGTTGAAGCCAAAAGATGCAGAGTTGATAATGATAGTGCAACTTATTTGTGGCACAGCCATTTGGGTCATATTGGTGTAGAGCGCATGAAGAAACTCCATACTGATGGACTTTTGGAATCACTTGATTATGAATCACTTGGTACTTGCGAACCATTCCTTATGGGTAAGATGACTAAGACTCCGTTCTCCGGAACAATGGTGTGAGCAACTGACTTATTGGAAATAATACATACTGATGTATGCGATCCGATGAGTCTTGAGGCTCATGACGGGTATCTTATTTTCTTATCTTCACAGATGATCTGAGCAGATATGGGTATATCTACTTGATGAAACATAAGTCTGAAACATTTGAAAAGTTCATATAATTTCAGAGTGAAGTGGAGAATCATCGTAACAAGAAAATAAAAGTTTCTTTGATCTGATCGTGGAGGAGAATATTTGAGTTACGAGTTTGGTCTTCATTTGAAACAATGCGGAATAGTTTCGCAACTCACGCCACCTGGAACACCACAATGTAATGGTGTGTCCGAACATTGTAACCGTACTTTATTAGATACGATGCAATCTATGATGTCTCATACCGATTTACCACTATCGTTTTGGGGTTATGCATTAGAGACAGCTGCATTCATGTTAAATAGAGCACCATCTAAATCCGTTGAGACAACACTGTATGAACTGTGGTTTGGCAAGAAACCAAAGTTGTCGTTTCTTAAAGTTTGGGGTTGCGATGCTTATGTGAAAAAGTTTCATCCTGATAAGCTCAAACACAAATCGGAGAAATGTGTCTTCATAGGATACCCAAAGGAGACTGTTGGGTACACCTTCTATCTCAGATCCGAAGGAAAGACATTTTTTTGCTAAGAATGGATCCTTTCTAGAGAAGGAGTTTCTCTCGAAAGAAGTGAGTGGGAGGAAAGTAGAACTTGATGAGGTAACTGTACCTGCTCCCTTATTGGAAAGTAGTTCATCACAAGAATCTGTTCCTGTGACTCCTACACCAATTAGTTAGGAAGCTAATGATGATGATCATATAACTTCAGATCAAGTTACTATCGAACATCGTAGGTCAACCAGAGTGAGATCCGCACCAGAGTGGTACGGTAAATCCTGTTCTGGAGGTCATGTTACTTGACCATGATGAACCTACGAACTATGAGGAAGCGATGATGAGCCCAGATTCTGCAAAATGGCTTGAGGCCATGAAATCTGAGATGGGATCAATGTATGAGAACAAAGTGTGGACTTTTGTTAACTTGCCCGATGATCGGCAAGCCATAGAAAATAAATGGATCTTCAAGAGGAAGACGGACGCTGGTAGTAGTGTTACTATCTACAAAGCTAGACTTGTCGAAAAAGGTTTTGACAAAGCTCAAGGAGTTGACTATGATGAAACCTTCTCACTCGTAGCGATGCTTAAGTCTGTTAGAATCATGTTAGCAAATTGCCACATTTTATGAAATCTGGCAAATGGATGTAAAGACTGCATTCCTGAATGGATTTCTGGAAGAAGAGTTGTATATGATGCAACCTGAAGGTTTTCTCGATCCAAAGGATGCTAACAAAGTGTGCAAGCTCCAGCGATCCATCTATGGACTGGTGCAAGCATCTCGGAGTTGGAATACACGTTTTGATGAGTTGATCAAAGCATATAGTTTTATACAGACTTGTGGTGAAGCCTGTATTTACAAGAAAGTGAGTGGGAGCACTACAACATTTCTGATAAGTATATGTGAATGACATATTTTTTATCAGAAATAATGTAGAATTTTTCTGCAAAGCATAAAGGAGTGTTTGAAAGGAGTTTTTGAAAGAAAGACCTCGGTGAAGCTGCTTACATATTGAGCATCAAGATCTATAGAGATAGATCAAGACGCTTGATAAGTTTTTTTTCAATGAGTACATACCTTGACAAGATTTTGAAGTAGTTCAAAATGGAATAGTCAAAGAAAGAGTTCTTGCCTGTGTTACAAGGTGTGAAATTGAGTAAGACTCAAAGCCCGACCACAACAGAAGATAGAAAGAGAATGAAAGTCATTCCCTATGCCTCAGCCATAGGTTCTATAAAGTATGCCATGCTATGGACTAGACCTATTGTATACTCTACCCTGGTTTGGTAAGGGAGTACAATAGTGATCTAGGAGTAGATCACTAGACATTGGTCAAAATTATCCTTAGTGGAATAAGGATATGTTTCTCAATTATGGAGGTGACAAGAGGTTCGTTGTAAAGGGCACTGATCCAGATGACTCTAAGTCTCAATCTGGATACATATTGAAAGTGGGAGCAATTAGCTAGAGTAGCTCCGTACAGAGCATTGTAGACATAGAATATTTTTGCAAAATACATACAGCTCTGAATGTGACAGACCCATTGACTAAACTTCTCTCACGAGCAAAACATGATCACACCTTAGTACTCTTTGGGTGTTAATCACATAGCGATGTGAACTAGATTATTGACTCTAGTAAACCCTTTCGGTGTTGGTCACATGACGATGTGAACTATAGGTGTTAATCATATACAGATATGAATATTAGTGTTAAATCACATGGCGATGTGAACTAGATTATTGACTCTAATGCAAGTGGGAGATTGAAGGAAATATGCCCTAGAGGCAAGAATAAAGTTATTATTTATTTCCTTATTTCATGATAAATGTTTATTATTCATGCTAGAATTGTATTAACCAGAAACATAATACATGTGTGAATACATAGACAAACATAGTGTCACTAGTATGCCTCTACTTGACTAGCTCGTTAATCAAAGATGGTTAAGTTTCCTGACCATAGACATGAGTTGTCATTTGATTAACGGGATCACATCATTAGGAGAATGATGTGATTGACTTGACCCATTCCGTTAGCTTAGCACTTAATCGTTTAGTCTGTTGCTATTGCTTTCTTCATGACTTATACATGTTCCTGTAACTATGAGATTATGCAACTCCCATTTACCGGAGGAACACTTTGTGTGCTACCAAACATCACAACGTAACTGGGTGATTATAAAGGTGCTCTATAGGTGTCTCCAAAGGTACTTGTTGAGTTGACGTATTTCAAGATTAGGATTTGTCACTCCGATTGTCGAAGAGGTATCTCTGGGCCCTCTCGGTAATGCACATCATTATTTGCCTTGCAAGCAATGTAGCTAATGAGTTAGTTACGGGATGATGCATTATGTAACAAGTAAAGAGACTTGCCGGTAACGAGATTGAACTAGGTATTGAGATACCGACGATCGAATCTCGGGCAAGTAACATACCGATGACAAAGGGAACAATGTATGTTGTTATGCGGTTTGACCGATAAAGATCTTCATAGAATATGTGGGAGCCAATATGAGCATCCAGGTTACGCTATTGGTTATTGACCAGAGACGTGTCTCGGTCATGTCTACATAGTTCTCGAACCCGTAGGGTCCGCACGCTTAAAGTTCGATGACGGTTATATTATGAGTTTATGTGTTTTGATGTACCAAAGGTAATTCGGAGTCCCGGATGAGATCGGGGACATGACGAGGAGTCTTGAAATGGTCGAGACGTAAATATCGATATATTGGACAACTATATTCGGACATCCGAAAGGTTCCGAGTGATTCGGGTATTTTTCGGAGTACCGGAGAGTTACGGGAATTCGCCGGGGAGTAGATGGGCCTTATTGGCCTTTAAGGAAAGAGAGAGGGGAGGCTGCGCGCCCCCCAAGGCCTAGTCCGAATTGGACTAGGGGGAGGGGCTGCGCCCCCTCCTTCCTTCTCTTCTCTTTTCCCTTTCCTTCTCTCCTACTCCTACTACTTGGAAGGGCTCCTAGTTCTACTAGGAAAGAGGGAATCCTACTCCCGGTGGCAGTAGGACTCCCCTAGGGCGCGCCATAGAGAGGGCGGACCCTCCCCCTCCTCCACTCCTTTATATACGGGGAGAGGGACACCCCTTGGAAACACAACAATTGATCATTGATCTCTTAGCCGTGTGCGGTGCCCCCCTCCACCATAGTCCTCCTCGATAATATCATAGCGGTGCTTAGGCGAAGCCCTGCGCCGGTAGAACATCATCATCGTCACCACGCCGTCGTGCTAACGGAACTCTCCCTCGACACTCGGCTGGATTGGAGTTCGAGGGATGTCATCGAGCTGAACGTGTGCAAGAACTCGGAGGTGCCATTCTTTCGGTGCTTGATCAGTCGGGCTGTGAAGACGTATGACTACTTCAACCGCGTTGTGCTAACGCTTCCACTTTCGGTCTACGAGGGTACATGGACAACACTCTCTCCTCTCGTTGCTATGCATCACCATGATCTTGCGTGTGCGTAGGATTTTTTTGAAATTACTACGTTCGCCAACAGGATGACATATTGTTGATCGGGAACGATGTTTCGATGCTGAAGTTGGTCACGGAATCATTGAATGGCATGTTTTCAATGAAGGACCTCAGTGAAGCAGTTTACATTTTAGGCATCAAGATCTATAGAGATAGATCGATGAGGCTACTCGGCTTGAGCCAGAGCACATACATAGATAAAGTGTTGAAGCGGTTCAACATGAGTGAGGCGAAGAGAGGGTTCTTACCACTCTCACATGGTATAAGGCTAAAGGAGACTCAAAGTCCTTCGACATCTGATGAGCAAAGAAGGATGAGTAGGATTCTGTATGCCTTGGCAATCGGATCCATCATGTATGCCATGATATGTACATGGACTGATGTTGCTTTTGCAATAAGCCTAACAAGTAGATACCAAGCCAACCTAGGTGAGAGTCACTGGGCAACGGTAAAGACTATTCTGAAGTACCTAAAAAGGACTAAAGAGATGTTCCTAGTTTATGGAGGTGAGGAAGAGCTTGTCGTCAGGGGTTATGCCGATGCAAGTTTCCAAACCGACAGAGATGATTGTTGATCATAGTCCGGATTCGTGTACGTCATGAACGGAGGAGCCGTGAGCTGGATGAGTTCCAAGCAAGATATGGTGGCCGATTCTACCACAGAAGCAGAATATATTGCGGCTTGTGAAGCTGCAAAGGAAGGTGTTTGGATCCGAAATTTTCTGGATGATCTTGGTATTTTCCCAACCTCGGTAAAACTGTTGGACCTTTATTGTGATAATTCTGGTGCCATCGCACAAGCCAAGGAGCCGAGGAATCACCACAAGGTCAGACACATAGAACAGAAATATCACCTGATACGAAAGAATGGTGATGTAGAGTTATGCAAAATTCACACGGATGCAAATGTTGCAGATCCGTTTACTAAGCCGCTTCTACAACCCAAGCATGAGGATCACGTTAGAGCTATGGGCATACGATGTCTACTTAATTGACTCTAGTGCAAGTGGGAGACTGTTGGAGATGTGCCCTAGAGGCAATCATGTATGATGATATTTCCTATGTGTTTATCAATAAAGATAGTCCTTGGATGTAATCAATGATACTTGTTGGCAAGTACGTGACTTGTCTGTGAGATCTTGTGTCGAATGATACATCCTAAATTGTCCCTAGTCGCAAGAGACGTGTGGGCACACATCGGACTAGACTAGCAAATGACACGGTGGATGGCTCGGTCTCACTAGAAATGGAGCATTAGATGCTAACCGGATAATATGGACTCGAAAGGATCTGGTCGGATTCGACGTAGTTGAATCCGAGTCGGACAGACCCAACTATGAGATGCAACAATATGTCATCTGTGAGTCTCTAGTACAACATACGTTCTATGTCCTAAGACCTAAGCTGACGCATGTACTCGGGGCGGTGACAGACTTGCTTTGGGCCGACCAAACGCTACTCCGTGATTGGGTAGCTACAAAGGTAAGTTTTGGTTTGTCCAGTCCGATGCTATGAGACATGGTCGGGCAAGATGGGATTTGCCCCTCCGATCAGGAGAGATATACCTTGGGCCCCTCCAGGATAAGCATTGCCATGCAACAAGGATTATGAGATAATCCAGTTTGTGGTCGGTATCAGTGGAACAAGAAAGAGATCGGGCTAGCAAAGGATGACAGTCTTGCCTTGAGCCCAACAACATATATCGTGAGGAAAGGGAACCGAAGTGTGACGCGTTGTACATGTTCACCTAACCAGCTTCATAATATGCTTGGTGGTCGACATGCCTTGCTAGAGGCCGCTACCAACCATGCAGGTCAGAGGTGATCCAAACTGTGACCAACCTGACTTGAACCTAAGGGGTCGCGCTCTTAAGGGAAGGAACCTACGAGGTTGGTTTGGAGGACACTGGTTGGATGTGATCCGAGCTGGACTTGGAACGCGATTGAGTAGACTTTGGGCTTTAGGATCCGTGCAAGGCCCAAGTATTGAGCCTGCGATGGACGCCTATATAAAGTGGAGGTGTGACACACTCATTTGATTGACCGCTTCGGTGCTGTCACTAGGGTTTGCATGTTCCTGGTTGTTCTGCGCATTGGAAAATTTCAATTTGCGGTCGACGCACCCTACCGTAGAACCCAACAAAAATGTCGACGCTGATCGAGAAACTGTTATTGGTCAAATGATGTAATATATATGATCCCATTTTGTGTACAGACTTAACCGTTATGTATGGGTCAAATGATGTAATATTGATAACCACAAGTATAGGGGATCACAACAATTTTCGAAGGTAGAATATTCAACCCAAAATTATAGATTCGACACAAGGGAAGCCAAAGAATATTTGAAGGTATTAGCAGCTGAGTTGTCAATTCAACCACACCTGGAGATTAATTATCTGCAGCAAAGTGATTAGCAGCACAATAGTATGATACTTTTGATGATAGCAGCAATAGTAACATAACAGTGATAGCAGTGATATTGTAGTAGTAGCAAGAGTAGTAACTTAGCAAGAACAATATAAGATAAATTCGTAGGCATTGGATCGGTGACTCATTGGATGATATTCATCATGAGACAATTATAACCTAGGGTGATACGACACTAGCTCCAGTTCATAAATATAATGTAGGCATGTATTCCGTAAATAGTCATACGTGCTTATGGAAAGAACTTGCATGGCATCTTTTGTCCTACCCTCCGGTGGCAGCAGAGTCCTATTGGAAACAAAGGGATATTAAGGCCTCCTTTTAATAGAGAACCGGAACAAAGCATTAGCACACGGTGAATACATGAACTCCTCAAACTACGGTCATCCCGGGAGTGGTCCCGATTTCTGTCACTCCGGGGTTGCCGGATCATAACACGTAGTAGGCGACTATAACTTGCAAGATCGGATCTAGAACATGGATAATAAGGTGATGACATAAACGGTTCAGATCTGAAATCGTGGCACCTGGGCGCAAAGTGACAAGAATTAAGCCTGGCAAAGTCATAGCAACATCAATTTCAGAACATAGCAGATACTAGGGATCAAGCGCTAACAAAACTAACTCGATTACATGATGAATCTCATCCAACTCCTCACTGACTAGCAAGCCTATGAAGGAATTACTCACTCCCGATGAGGAGCATTATGGAATTGGTGATGGAGATGTGTTGGTGATGACGAAGATTGAAGATCCCCCTCTCCGGACCCCCAGATGAACTCCAGATCTGCCCTCCAAGGAAGAACAGGGCTTGGCGGCGGCTCCATCTCGTGAAACGTGATAATTCTTTCTCCTTGATTTTTTCTAGAAATATGGGATTTTATAGCGTTGGTTTGGAGGTCAGTGGGGCCACGAGGTGGACAACATCCACCTGGGCGTGCCCTGCTGGGTCGTGCCCACCCAGGTGCCCCCCTCAGGTCCATCTTGACTCCAGAAATTCTGCTTTATTATATAAAAAATCCTCCCAAAGTTTCGTTCCATTCTGAGAACTTTTATTTCTGCACAAAAACAACACCATGGTAGTTCTGCTGAAAACAACATCCGTCCGAGGTTAGTTTCATTCAAATCATGCAAATTAGAGTTCAAAACAAGAGGAAAAGCGTTAGGAAAAGTAGATACGTTGGAGACGTATCACCTCCCCCAAGCTTAAACCTTTGGTTGTCCTCAAGCAATTCAGTTGATAAACTGAAAGTGAAAAAGAAAAAATTTTACGAACTCTTTTGCTCTTGTTTCATAAATAAGCTTAAACAACACCAAGGGTTTCAGAAAAGATTATAACTAACCATGTCGACAATAACTCTTAAGAATTATATTAACTCATATCAATGACATAAATAACTAGAGAGCAATAATAAGATATCTCAAATAGCAACACATTGTCAAAATAACCATGATATAGTATGACAATAATGGTATCTCGCTAGCCCTTTCTGAGACCGCAAAACATAAATGCAGAGCACCCCCAAAGTTCAAGCACCGACTAAACATTGTAATTCATGGTAGAAAAGAACTAGTCATGATGCACCCAACATTAGCTATACACAATGCATCAGCATGACAGTAGTGCTCTTAGGTTTTGGCGCTTATTTGAGAAGATGATGACACAACATATAATTAAATAGATAGTCCCTTCACAGAGGGAAGCAATGATTTGCAGAGGTGCCAAAGCTCAAATTTTTAAAACAGAGGTAAATGGTATTTTGAGACATGCACCTTTCTCATTCACTTCACGACCATTAGTTATCAATATCTTCCATGCTAAGCACGCTAGTGGCGGTTCCCAAGTGAAAATGTAAAGGTTATGACTCCATTGGGAGTTTTTGTTTGAATATTTGTAAGCTCTTTTCCTTTTGCAGTTTGGGACTAGGCATCCCTATTACCGCCCTTTTCTCGTGCGATGGCAAGTGAATAAACACTCGACCTGAGAATAACCTGCTTAGCATGGAAGATACCGACTACCTCCTGTCGTTCCATGAACGATCCAGGCACACAAAAAGGATATTTATTTGAAGTTTTTAGAGGTGGCACATGCAAATTTACTTAGGACGGCAGGGTAATACCGCATATAGGTAGGTATGGTGGACTCATCTGGAATAACTTGGGTTTGTGGTTTTTGATGTACAAGCAGAGTTCCCACTTAGTACAGGCGAAGGCTAGCAAATAGGTTGAGAAGCGGCCAGCTAGAGAGCAACAACGGTCATGAACATGCATTATGCATAGGTAACATAGGACACTAGCATGAGTAGGATATGAACACCATGAACAAAAATATCATAGAAGCTATGTTGGTTTTGATTCAACTACATGCATGAACATGTGCCAAGTCAAGCCACTCGAACATTCAAAGGAGGATACCATATCATCATACTACATCACAATCATTTTAACGCAATGTTGATATCCAAGATAAGTCATTATTCACTCCTAGCTACTTATGCATGGCATGAGAAACTATAATATCTAATTGTCATTGCAAACATGTTTGATTATAATAGGCTGAAGCATGGATACTAGGTTAAACATATTTACAAAAACAGAACAAGTCAAGTTCATACCCGTTTCTCTCTGCCACGGCCAGTTTATCTAATATCGTCATTATTGCCTTTCACTTGCACGACTGAACGATTTGAAATAATAATAGTGCAAGAGTGGCATGGACTAAGCTGGAATCTGCAAACATTTTATTCAAGAGGAGAAGACAAGGTTATGTGGGCTCTTTGTTAGATCAACATAATTTAAATGAGAGTCACTCAACATTTTCATCATGGTCTTCTCCTCGGTATGACTCGATAAAGGAAAAAGAAATTCAAAGAAACACACTGAAATATTTTTGGAATTTTTGGTTTTCCGAAAGCAAGCAAACAAAAAAAAAAGAGAAAATCAAAAACGAGAAAAACTATTTACACAGGAAAGCTCCCAACAAGTAAAAGAAGAACAAGAAAATCTTTTTGGGTTTTCTTTTAGTGCTACAAAAATTTAAACTAAGAAGAAAAATCAAAAAGAAGCAAGAAACATATTTTTGGATTTTCTCAAAGTTTTTCAAACACACAAGAAGAAAGCAAGAAAATAAATTAAACATGGATGCTACAATGAAAAAGTGTGGACACTTTCAACTGGAATGAAATGTGTGAACATGAATATAATGTCGGTGGAAACACGTACTCCCCCAAGCTTAGGCTTTTGGCGAAGCTCGGTAATCAGTCAGTAGCCTGGATGGTAGTTGGCGTGGTAGCTCACTGAGGCCCTCGGGGCCGATGCCTCAGCTCGCCGTGCTGCCTCCACTGCTGCGTTGTGAGCTCGAGCCTCGCTCTCTAGAACATAATATCTTCCCTTGTCGTGATAGCCAAAAAGAGCAAGAGTAGGCAAATATGTGTGCACAACAGAAGTTTGGTGAAACAACAAATTATAGGTGAAGTCATGAATTTTGCCCTTGAGGATCTTATGGATTTTTAAAGCCTCAAAATCTAAATACTACATGGGTAGGATAGGGTCAAAGGGCAAAGGTGAAACACCCAGCTCTCATGCTAAACGCGTGGCATAAATTCCACCATAAAAATAGCCACTGCTAGAGTTGTGCTGCAGTCTGCGTGCAACAATCGCCGCAAGGTTGTAAACCTTTTCACCGGTGAGAGCGGCACGTATGAGGCTCAAGTCTGGAGCACAGAGTGTACTACAGTCTTGCTTGCCTACTATGGATTTTCCATTGAATAATGTGAAGTACTGAATTGCAGGAAAATGTATGCTCTTTATTCTACCTTGTGCCACCCCCTAGTTTCACCAAAGCAAAGAATAGTTAAGAAAGACTCAAACTCAGACCTAGGTGGCTCATCGAGTAAACCCCAGAATGGGATTTTGCAGAGGTGAGCAAACCTTTCTAGAGAAATGGTAAAAGGATTATCATAAAGTTTAAAAGACACCCTAGACCCCTGAGGGTAGAATTTAAATTTTTCGATGAATGATTCAGTGAGGAGGAGGCATTGGTCGCACTTATCTGAAATGTAGGGACCGAGTTCAGCATTGTGAACCAGTTGCTCAAATTCTTCCTTAATACCAACTCTCACCATGTAATCGTCACATGGCCATAAGCATGTTTTGGTTGTGGCACTTCGAATAGATTTTTTGCTTGGTTCAGCATAGGACCGGCAAATGGAGCTGCTACTAGAGGATGCCTTCAAGGATCTCCTCCTCAAAGAACTCCTTCCAAAGAAGTTCATAATGTTCGCGTACAATTTTCTGAAATTTTTTGGTCATGAAAAGTTTATTAATGAAACTTCACAAGATTGATAGCAACTACTCATAGGGATGTATAGAGGCCATAGCAAGCATTCAAACTACTTAGAACTCTAAGAATTCAACATGCAAGCTCATTTACAATAGCACCAAGAGTAGCTAATTATTCTAAATATAAACCACTAAAACAAACACTAATTGGACACATGGAGGAGTCACATACCAAGCAACAAATCCCCGAAACAGTTTCGGAAATGGAGCTTCGAGCAAAGAGATCGAAATCTACGGTCTCGGGAGCAAGAACACGAGAGAGAGAGAGTGGTAGTGATTTTTTTCTGTGTGAATGGAGTGGTGTGGGAGGAAGAAGTAAGTGAGGGGGCCCACCTGGTGGGCAGCACCCACCAGGGCGCGCCTGGGGGTGCTGGCGCGCCCAGGTGGGTTGTGCCCACCTAGTGCACCTCCCTTAGGTATTATTTGCACCAGAAATTCATAAATATTCACAAAAAAATGTGTCAGGTTTTCAGAGCATTCTAAGAACTATTTTTGGGGGTCATTTTTATTGCATGGAAAAAACAGAAAACAGACAAAGCATGGCATTTTATTTCATTTAACTAACAAAAATAGAAAACAAAAGGTAGGGAAAGAAGGTAGTGCTTACTAAGTTCATCAACTTCATACCTCTCAAAAATGATCCATTAATATGGTTGATCCAGTCTTATTAACAACCACTTTCGATTAGCATGAAACCGAAGAACTTTTGTAAATCACTAAGTTACCTCAATGGGGATATGAATGTCTCCAAAAATAAGCATTCCATATTTCTTTTTGACAGTAGGTGGAGGTAGTTGAAAACTTCCAATAGTGATTGTCGGAGATTTTTCAATAATATTAATACCATTCACTTGGAATTGTTTCTTCAGAAAGTGCACCGTATGCTCATTACCATTGATATGAAAAGTGACGTTGCTTTTATTACAATCAATAACGTCCCCTGCGGTATTCAAGAAAGGTCTACCAAGTATAATCGACATATTTTCATCCTCGGGCATCTCAAGTATAACAAAGTCAGTCAAAATAGTAACATTAGCAACAACAACGGGCACATCCTCACAAATACCGATAGGTATGGCAGTTGATTTATCAGCCATTTGCAATGATATTTCAGTAGGTGTGAGTTTATTCAAATCAAATCTTTTATACAAAGAGAAAGGCATAACACTAACACTAGCTCCCAAATCACATAAAGCAGTTTTCACATAATTTCTTTTAATGGAGCAACATATAATTGGTATTCCCGGATCTCCATGTTTTTAGGTACTCCATCTTTGAAAGTGTAATTAGCAAGCATAGTGGAGATTTCAGCTTCCGGTATTGTTCTCTTATTAGCGATGATGTCTTTCATGTACTTTGCATAAGGAGGCATTTTCAAGATATCAGTCAAGCGAGTGCGCAAGACTGGCCTAATCATTTCAGCAAAGCGTTCAAATTCTTCATCATCTTTCTTTTTAGTTGACTTAGGTGGAAAGGGCATAGGATTTTGAACCCATGGTTCTCTTGCCTTTCCATGTTTTCTAGCAACAAAGTCTCTTTTATCATATCTTTTATTCTTAGGTTGTGGGTTATCAAGATCAACAGCTAGTTCTATCTCAACATCATTATCTGGTTCTTTATCATTAGGTTGAGTGTTTTCATGAACCTCATCATTATATTTTTCATTATCAGAAGGTGAGTGTTCATTACCAGATTGATTTTCAGCACGAGAGATAGAAACTTCATTATCATTATCAGGAGGTTTTTCTACTTCAGGTTCACTAGAGGCAGGCAAAGTCTTATCATTTTTCTTCTTCTTTTTCTTTTTAGAAGAACTAGGTGCAGTGGTGTTGTTCCTTTGAGAATATTGTTCAATTCTCTTTGGGTGTCCCTCAGGATAAAGTGGTTCCGGAGTCATTTTACCTCCTCTAGTTGCTACTCTAACAGCAAAGTCACTTCCATTATTGTTCATTTCGTTAAGTGACTCTTTTTGAGTTTTAGCAACTTGTTCTAATTGAGTTTGAAACATAGAGGCATGTTTTCCTACACCCTAACATCATATGAGATTCTAAATAACAAGTCACTTAAGCAAGCTATCATATCAGAGTTGTATTTCAATTCTTTCATAACATTTGCATTGAAGTGATCTTGCATTCTAATGTAATTGTTAAACTCATAAAGGCATTGACTAGGATGTTTATTATGAGGATCATCACTATCATTGAATTTCGTTAAAGATTTTACCTCTACCACCTTGGGTGGTGGTGGCGCTTCAAGCCCATCTATTTCTTCGATAGGTGGTAAATTTTTAACATCCTCGGCCTTAATACCTTTTTCCTTCATAGATTTCTTTGCCTCTTGCATATCTTCAGGACTAAGATATAAGATACCCCTCTTCTTCGGAGTGGGTTTAATAGGTGCTTCATGAGGAGTCCAATCATCATAATTTTTTAATATGTTATTCAATAATTCTTCAGCTTGTTCAATAGTTTGTTCCTTGAAAACACAACTAGCACATCTATCTAGGAAGTCCCTAGAAGCATCGGTTTGTCCATTATAGAAGATATCAAGTATTTCATTTTTCTTAAGAGGATGATCAGGCAAAGCATTAAGCAATTGGAGAAGCCTCCCCCAAGCTTATGGGAGACTCTCTTCTTTAATTTGCACAAAGTTAAATATTTCCTGCAAGGTATCTTGTTTCCTATGAGCAGGGAAATATTTTTCAGAGAAGTAATAGATCATATCCTGGGGACTATGCACACAACCAGGAGCAAGAGTATTGTACCAAGCTTTAGCATCACCCTTTAATGAGAACAGAAATAACTTGAGAATATAGTAATAGCGAATCTTCTCAACATGAGCAAAAAGGGTAACTATATCATTCAACTTAGTAAGATGTGCCACAAAAGTTTCAGTTTCATAACCATAGAAAGGATCAGATTCAACCGAAGTTATTAACTCTGGGTCGATAGAGAATTCATAATCCTTATCAGCAATAACAATAGATGAAGTAGCAAACTCAGGATTACACTTCATTTTAGCATTCAGAGATCTTTCTTTATACTTGCATAGTAATTTCTCTAGATCATCTCTATCCTTACAAGCAAGAATATCTCTAGTTGCCTCCTCACTCATAGTATAACCTTCCGGTACCTTTGGCAATTCATATCTAGGAGGACTAGTTCTAGTAGGTGTTTCAGTAGTTTCAGGTTCAGGTTCATCATCAGATTCAACAACATCATGTTGTCTTACTCTAGCAATTTGTTCATCAAGAAATTCACCTAGTGGCACATCATCAAGCAAGGTACTAGCATAATCATGAGTAGCATTCATAGTAGAAGTAGCATCATCAATAACTTGCGACATATTAGAATTAATAGCATGTTGTGGAGTTGCAAGCTTACTTATAACAGAAGGTGAATCTAAAGCAGAACTAGATGGCAGCTCCTTACCTCCCCTCGTCTTTGAGGGAAAAATCATAGTCTTAGCATCCTTCAGATTCTTCATAGTGATAATATGATAATAATCCCAAGTGACTCAACAAATATAGCTAAGCTCCACGGCAACTGAGGGAGTCCTGGACTAAGGGGTCCTCCAATAGCCGGACTATATACTTTGGCCGGACTGTTGAACTATGAAGATACAATATAGAAGACTTTGTCCCGTGTCCGGATGGGACTCTCCTTTGCATGGAAGACAAGCTTGGCGATATGGATATGTAGATTCCTTTCTCTGTAACCGACTTTGTGTAACCCTAGCCCCCTCCGGTGTCTATATAAACCAGAGGGTTTAGTCCGTAGGACAACAATCATAACTTGATAGGCTAGCTTCTAGGGTTTAGCCATTACGATCTCGTGGTAGATCAACTCTTGTAATACTCATATTCATCAAGATCAATCAAGCAGGAAGTAGGTATTACCTCCATAGAGAGGGCGAACCTGGGTAAACATTGTGTCCCCCGCCTCCTGTTACCATTAGCCTTAGACGCACAGTTCGGGACCTCCTACCCGAGATCCGCTGGTTTTGACACCGATATTGGTGCTTTAATTGATAGTTCCGTTGTGTCGTCGAAGATAGGCTTGATGGCTCCATCAATTATCTACAACAACGCAGTCCATGGGGAGATTTTCCTCCTCGGACATATCGTCGTATTCGGTGGCTTCGCACTGTGGTCCAACTCGCTTGGCCATCTAGAGCAGATCGATAGCTATGCCCCTGGCCATCAGGTCAGATTCGGAAGCCTGAATTTTGTGGCCGATATCCGTGGAGACTTGATATTCGACGGGTTTGAGGCCATGACAACTGTCCCCGGACACCACGATGAACATGACCTAGATCTGTCATCGGGCCACACATAGGAGATAGCGCCTGTGGCCGCCCTGGCCCTAGAGGTGGAGTGGGCTCTGTCGTCCGAAGACGGGGAGCTTAACCCTGCCACGGAGGCTGCAAACTCAGTGGCGCTCGAGCCGCACACAGACCCAACATTGAGCTGGGCTTGTGTTATCGGAACCTCGGACTCGTTTCCGGCCATGGGTTCCGGACCGCGTGCATCCGCACCGATCGAACCTGATTGGGCGCCGGTCTTGGAGTTCAGCTCCGCGGATATCTTCTAGCATTCGCCTCTAGGTGACATGCTAAACTCATTGAAATCCCTCTCCTTGTCCGGAGACTCTCGGATGAACTATGTCCGGCTCGAGTGGGGAGTGGACGACAAAGAATTTTCTATCCCACCCACCACCCACATTATAGCCACTGTCGACGACTTAACCGACGTGCTTGACTACGACACCGAAGACATCGACGGTATGGACGATGATGCCGGAGAGGATCAGGAACCACTGCCTACAGGGCGTTGGACAACCACTTCTTCATATGACATATACATGGTGGATACACCAAAAGAAAACAACGGCGACGACGATAACCCAGTCGAGGATAAACCTCCTGAGAAACAGCCGAAGCACCAACGTCAACGACGATGCTCTAAGCCACTTCGTAGTAAAAACAACAATACTGTCACAGAAGAGGATAACACTCTGGACGATACCAAAAACAATGAAGACCCCATTGAGTCAACCTCCGAACAGGAGGAACGGGAAGATGGGTGAGCTAGCCCTGGCGAACAGGCCATGAATGAAGACTCAGAGGATAGCAACTACCTTCCATTCTTCGAGGATGAGGTTAGCCTCGGTGACGAAGATTTCATCATGCCTGAAGAGTCCACCAAACAGGAACGCTTTAAGTGTCAGCTAACTGCCACTGCAAGAAGCCTAAAAAAGAAGCAGCAGCAGCTTCAAGATGATCAGGATCTGCTCAATGAAAGATGGACTGATGTCCTGGCAGCCGAGGAATACAGCCTCAAGCGACCAACCAAAAGCTATCCAAAGCGCAAACTATTAACATAGTTCGATGACGAGGCGCTGGAGCCAATCCTGCCAAGGTACAATGCGGCCGACTGACCACCACGTGGCCGGGACAAAGCGGCACCTCGAGCCGAACACCAGCTCACATTACCTCGCTGAACAAACAGAAATACAACAGCTCGAGGATATACACATGACCTGCGGTGCGATTTGGAAATGAGAGCAGGTCAGACAAGATCCATCTACGGATCATGGGGGGGGGGGCGCCTCGACGCTCGACGACAACCATCTGGATGTACGTGAGGAACATAACCACGTCCGGGATGAAAACTCCAGACGAGCTCCATCCGAGCTACGTCACGACCTGGCCCGATACAGAGGCGCCGCAGACCCCCTTTGCTTCACTAACGAAGTAATGGGACACGATTTCCCAGAAGGGTTTAAACCCGTAAATATCGAATCATATGATGGCACACTACAAGAAATATGTCAACTTGTGACCACCACTATTGGTCACTGAATGGTCATAGTTTTCCATTTGTGACCTTTTTTTGACCAAAACCAGAAGGTCAAAAGCTGATCGTCGTAAATTGACATTTTTGACCTTTCATCTAGAATGGTCATAGACATTTTTGACCAAAATATGCCTACTGTATTGTTTTGGTCACTAGTAGCCTCCCCAGGCCACATAGGCATCCAGCATGGCAAGCTGATGTGGCACAAGAATCAGCCCGGTCCAATTCGGTTTACTACATGGGCCTAGCCCAACAATTCAGCCTTTTTAATGTATTTTTTTCCTGTGCTTTTATTAGCTACATGGGTCTAGCCCAACAATTCAGCCTTTGATTTCTAGGCCATTAGCCTTTTTGTTGCCATTTCTTATTTGGGCCTCGGCCTTTTTACAATCCATTTTGAACCGGGTCCCACTAGTCAGGTCATCCAATTAGGTCCCACTTGTCAGTTTTATTTGGTTCTTTCCCATTTTAAAGGACCCACTAGTGAAATGGGACCCAAGTGTGCTGTTTTGGTGCCGCACGTCAGTTCTCTATTTGCGCCAATAACACATAACAAAATCGGCAACCAAAGTACTTGATTCAAATAACACATAACACACAACAAATAACATGATTCAAACAGAGCTAATAACACATAAAATTTTAAACGGCAACCAAAGTACTTTACAATCATGGCAGTATAAATCAGGTATTCAACTATAAAATACAACTAAATATTAATATGGCCAGCTCCAGCTCCAGGGTTTTCTTCGGGATTATTCTCCTAGAGTTCCGTGTACACCAACTTTTGAGGAATGAAGGCCAAAATCTGCGTGTTATAAATCAGAAAAGTTAGGAATATAATCAAGTGAATTCGTCAATATAACATTCTCCTAACAATGAAAAATAGATGCAGAATTTTAGATCTAATAAGAAACCATGCATATAACATTCTCATAACAGCAAGCCTGAGATATATTTGGAAAGGGAAAACGACAAGTATCAACCCAGTGCAAGATAATAGAGCAACTATGTCAAAGTTATTCAGATTTCCTGATGTGTGTGTCGCGTTATACATGCATCAAGAAGATCGTATATATACACAGATTTAATGCCTAAAGCACATCAGGCTTGGAGCTTACGTATATATACACGATTACTAGTTGGAACTAGTGAACAAAGGTTGTGAATGATTTTCATACGAGTATTTATAGTCATGGTTCTGGACATGAAAATGTTTATGTACATTCATGAAAGTTTTGCACATGACATGAGCAAGTCTGCAGTCCCTAATTAGATTACATGTTCTGACTTATGAGCACGAGAGGAATACATAGACATTGGAATATCCTCATGCTTAAAATAGAAAGAGAACAAAAGAAAACTTAACCTATCTATGCAGCAGAGAGAGATAGCAGGGCAGGAGTACCTATGGACCAACTTGTCCTTCACCAGATCGTTCAAGGGAAGAAAAACAGCAGCAAATCATCTTGCTTGTTCCCGTTCACAGAACTAGACCAGAGCAGCCATATCGGAACATAAATATATGGTGAATAGTTTGACACTATCAGCTATGCAGATATATGGCTCAGGAACATCTACTCAACAAACAAAGAGTGCTACTACTCTGGCACATAGAGTTGATGCATCGGCAAAATATTTCAAAACTGGATAACTGAGATGATTTGCTGAATGAAATCTTGTGGAGATACTTACACCACATAGCTAGCGTACCATTGCACTTACACCATATAACGAGCGAGGGGTCGGGTCGGGGCACTGACCTAGAGTCATAGGCGCGGGAGCTCACCTTGGCCTTCATCCTGCCGCCAGACGCCAACCTCATGAGAGCCCGCAGAAGCCAAAATCTTGAACTGGCCGGAAACCACGCGGTACCTTGGGATCGGAGCGAGGGTGAGGGGTGGGCTGGGACTCGGATGCTGAGCTCCCTGCACACGGCATATTCTGTTAATGCTTACAACAACATAAGATACTCACATATAAAAATGCACCCTGGAAGTATAAAGAGTGCTTCCTAGCACACCAAGAATCCAACAGAAAGCAAACATGTACACCGGTGAGCTGGTGACCATAAAGTAACATCAGAAAGACTCAGCCATCACAAATACTCAGCCCGATCCTAATATAAAGCAATTCAGAAACTCAATGTCAACAAAATATATAGAAGAAAAAAAAGCTCATTTGGCTGGAAATTAATTTTCAAATCACATTTTAAGTTGCTCTCTATTGCATGAACAACAACCACATAAAAGTATGATGAATAATCTATATGTCAGAAGAGAACCGAGCAGAGAATAGACACTAAAAGAAAGCAGATAGTATACTCAGTACTTACTACAGATTTGCTCACTGGATACACACACACATACACGCTTTGCACATGCAGATTTGCTCCCTGCAAAATCAAGTCTGAACTGTTGGCTATAATAATTACTGCAACAAAATTCCCAAAACAGAGAATGGCGTCCTCCTTGACCAGACGATCTGCAAAAAAAAACCGCACAAACGCAATGAGATTCGAGCAAGCTGAAGAAATGTTTGCAGAAACTTCGGAAAATTAGTTGGACAGAATCAACCAATGGCTTGGTCCACCAGAGATTTCTGCTCGTACCATTGTAAAATGTTTGCAGTAAAAAGATTTGATTTCTAAGCACGAGCTTATGCGACCACATTTAGTACATAATGTGACAAGTAGTAGATATGACAATAGCAACTACAAATCAAAGTGCTCCTATTACCAGAATTTTTTAAGATAGCCACTGGGCTTCACAAGTATATGCAAGAAACAGGTCCCAATGCTTCACTTGATGTTCTTTTTCTTAACAGTGGATGATGAATAAATTATATAGGAGGCATCATGTGAGGATGAAAAGAAATCTAGTGAAGTTTTTGTATTATTTGTACCTATCAGGTTAATAAACTTAAGCAACCCGAGTAACTTAACAAGGAATCCAGTGATCGTGCAAGTGCTGGAGTAAAGGCCAAGCAATCCAGTATGATGATATGCATGTCCAAATGAGATAATGCAACATTTCCCGCACATTCCAAGTGTGTTTGCCTCTTGCAATACCAACATATCCCTTTTACTTGTCTAGAACTTAGGAACCAAGCTATTGACAGCATCTAGAATCTAGCATCAGGCAAGCCAACGATTGGAGTCAGACACCCTTTGCAGATATTCAGACAGATTCAGGGTGACTGATCCCTTTGCTGAACTTTGGTTGTGCTAAATTACAGTGAAGGCGTGTATCATAAAAATAGAAACTAGACATGCACATGACCAAACAGTTGGGTTCAGACATCATTAGAGCACGAGATCTCCCAACTAACAAATCCATTTAAAACCCAGCATCTAATTCTTAGCCTCTTACTACCCACCGCTCAAGTTCACAATTGTTTTTAAATCAGCTTCATTCGTTTTGGTTGTTTTAGAGAGGAAAAAAGTGTTGGCTGTTATTCTTATTACCACTTAAATAAAATACCATCATGTGCAGAGTCACTTGGAGCAGTCGAGTATGCTTTCGTGTTCTAGACAATCATGATATCAAATTTCAATTCAGAAGAGAAGTGCACCTTGACGGATAATAGTACGACTGTCGTGCAACCAAAATCGAGCAAGAATATCAATGTCAAGATAGACACAGAAGCACGGGAAACTGGATTAATAGTTGTCCAAGTAGCTAGCAGCGGCAGTTAGACACTTAACCTCCCCCAACGCCTGTAAGAACGCATTTCCTACAGATAACTTGGCACTAAAGTCGCATCTAAACTAAATAGTTGACTAAACAGACGAGCGTGGCAGCAGATATTCTCATGGAGGAAGGAAGGGAGGAAGCAGTTCCATCCATTTAGGCAACAAACATACTACATACTGACAAGGGAGGCGGAACGAAGGGGGGTCACCTTCTTGTCCTTGATCTCCCTAGACTGGATCCAGGTCTTGATCTGGTCGCGGTAGCGCTGCAACTTCTTGATCTCCTTCTTGAGGTCCGCCTCGAACCTCTCCTTCTGGTTGGCATTCTCGGTGTCGTACACCTGCCGCAGGAGAATCATGAGGAAATCGTGCAAAATCCTGAGAATTGGGGGTTGGGGGAGAGGAGGGGGTACCTTGTTCCAGATGCTGTCGAAGACATTGACGCCCTCCTGCACCTTCTTGAGCACGCGGTCGATCTCGCCCTGCAGCTTCCGACTGGCCCCCGGTAGTCCGTCTCCATCTGCAGGAGTTGGTCGCTGGGGGGCGGCCGCCGCACATCCCATCGACGGCTCACTCACCAGTGTGTGGTGACTCGGTGGGGCAGAGGAGCGGTCGGCGCGATTGGAGTGGGGATGGGATGGGTGCGACGGAGGAGGGGGGAGGCTTAATTTGGGCATGGCATTGTGGCTGGGTGGGGAGGGGAATCACCGCGGCCCGATCTCCGCCTACTCTGACGAGATCGAGGGGAGGATCGGGCTGGCTTGAGCAGGGAGGATCCCGCCATGGCCGCGTCGGCGAAGAAGGACTGGGGCGCGCGAGGGTGGCAGGACGGTGGATGAAGGCGCGCGAGGGAGGATCCCGCCATGGCTGTGTCGTCGTATCCAGCGCCGTAGGTGGCGGCGGCGAGTAGATGGGGATGAGAAGATCTTAGTTAGGGTTGCAGGAGGAGGAGGTGTTCGATGGGATCTGAGTTAGGGTTGCAGGAGGGGGAGTGCGATGGGAGAGTGAGGCCGGCAGCGGGTGGGTAGGTGGATGGGACGAGGGGTGAGAGGGTGAGTGGGTGTGGGCCGTTGGTTCTGGGAGTATCCGACGATCTCTAATGCTTGATCCGCGTGACATGCCGATAGACCAATCAGAACGAAGTATAGACTTTGATGATGTTACGACCTTCTAAATTGGTCGTAATTGATTAACAATAGCTAGATGATTTTTCCTAGAAATCATCCGCCTAGCTAGCCTCCCGATCCGTCCATTGGTGGTCGTTCGATCACATCAATGTGTCACAACAGCACCGAGCGTGAAAAAGCTTCAACGCAACACCAATGACATCCCCATGAAGCTCCATTGCATCTCTCGACGGTGCTTCAAGAGTTCCAGCGCAGCACCATGGTGCCCGACGAAGCTCCGTTGCAGCGTCGGGGAGATCCAACGCAGCACCACAACAACCGGCGGTAAGTTTCCTTCTCTTTTTTTGACAATGTTTGTTAAGGTTCCTCATAAGTAGTAGTATTTTTCCCTCGAATAACAAAAAATACATTTTCCATTTTTGAGTGCCCAAAATGAGTTTTTTTGTAAACGACCTACCATATATTTGTTGCAAAACTGGACCAAATCATTTTTATAAAATACTAGGCCATATTTAATGCACAATTGACCAAATGGTTGGGTGTCAAAAACTTTTATCCACCTCTCGCGAAAAAGACAAATTTCCGCCGATTTAGCGAGAAGCGGGTCAAATTTGAACTGCAGCTGCCTCATAGTTTGGTCTTTATTTTTTCCAAAAATCATTTCTAGGTACATAAGTATGTATTTAATCATAGAAACACCAAAAAAATTCCAAGATTCAACCACTAGATATGAACGGCCATGCCCGCTGTTTTGACCGCATTTTAAAACGGGCATAAAAAAAATTGGGAAACCTTCTCATTGTGTCATTACATTTGACCAAGTTCCCAAGAAAAATAATAAAATTGTAATACGGCAATTATGTTAAAAAGTGTTCTCAGAAATGAGCTATCATGCATGAAGATGCAGGGATTTCAAGCCAAATGATCAATCTCAAGGCCACATTCATAGCATAGTTTGTTCAAATGATCTCATATCGTGCACAAGGGTGCATCTTGGAATTCCAAACAATGTTGCCTAAGTGATTTTTCATTTTCGTTGCATGGAAAATTCATTTTCCATTTTTCGAGTGCCCGAAATGAGGTTTTTTTGTGAAGGGCCTACCATATATTTGTTGCAAAATTGTACCAAATCAATTTTCTAAAATACTAGGACATATTTAATGCACAATTGACCAAATGTTTGTGTGTAAAAAGTTTTGATCCACCTCTAGTGAAAAAGACAAATTCCCGCCGATTCAGTAGGAAGCGGGTCAAATTTGAACTGCAACTACCTCGCAGTTTGCTCCTTATTTTTTCCAAAAATCATTTCTAGGTACATAAGTATCTATGTAATGAGAGAAACACCAAAAAATTCCAAGATTCAACCACTAGCTAGGAACGGTCATTCCCGCTGTTTTGCCCGCATTTTGAAGTGGGCATAAAAAATTCAACAAAAATATAAAAAAAATGGAAAACCTCCGCATTGTGTCATTATATGTGACCAAGTTTCCAGAAAAAATAATAAACTTGTAATACGGAAATTATTTTAAAAAAGTGTTCTTAGAAACGAGCTATCATGCGTGAAGATTCATGGCTTTCAAGCCAAATGATCAATTTTATGGCCACGTTCATGGCATAGTTTGTTTAAATGATATCATATTGTGGACAATGGTGCATCTTGGAATTCCAAACAATGTTTCCTAATGGAGTTTTCATTTTCTTTGGACGAAAAATCCATTTTCCATTTTTCGAGTGCCCGAAATTAGTTTTTTTTGTGAATGACCTACCATATATTTGTTGCAAAATTGGACCTAGTCAATTTTATAAAATACTAGAACATATTTAATGCACAATTGACCAAATGTTTGGGTGTAAATTTTATTGATCCACCTCTCATGAAAAAGACAAATTCCCGCTGATTCAGTTGGAAGCGGGTCAAATTTGAACTGTAGTTGCCTCGTAGTTTGCTCTTTATTTTTCCCAAAAATCATTTTAGGTACATAAGTATCTATTTAATCAGATAAACACCAAAACAATTTCAAGATTCAACCACTAGCTAGGAACGGTCATTCCCGCCGTTTTGACCGCATTTTGAAACGGGCATAAAAAATTCAAAAAAATCAAAAAATTGTAAAACCTTCGTATTGTGTCATTATACGTGGCCAAGATTCAATGAAAAATAATAAACTTGTAATACGGAAATTATTTTAAAAAAGTGTTCTCAGAAATGAGCTATCAAGTGTGAAGATTCATGGCTTTCAACCCAAATGCTCAATCTTATGGCCACATTCGTGGCATAGTTTGTTTAAATGATCTAATATTGTGCACATGGGTGCATTTTGGAATGGCAAACAATGTTGACTAAGGAAGTTTTCTTCTTCTTTGCACCAAAATTTAATTTTCCATTTTTTGAGTGACCAAAAGAGTTTTTCTGTGAAGGGCCTACCAAATAATTGTTGCAAAATTGGACCAAATCAACTTTCTAAAATACTAGGCCCTATTTAAACCACAATTTACCAAATGGTTGGGTGTCATAAGTTTTGATCCACCTCTGGTCAAAAAGACAAATTTTCGCCGATTCAGCGGGAAGCGGGTCAAATTTGAACTACTGCTACCTTATAGTTTACTATTTATTTTTTCCTAAAATTATTTCTAGGTACATAAGTATCTATTTAATCATAGAAACACGAATTTTTTTCCAAGATTCCACCACTAGCTAGGAACGGTTATGCCCACAGTTTTGACCGCATTTCGAAACGGGCATGAAAAATCCAGAAAAAATTAAAAAATTGGAAAACCTTCGCATTGTGTCATTAGATGTGATCAAGTTACCAGGAAAAATAATAAACTTACAATACGACAATTATTTTTAAATAGTGTTCTTAGAAATGAGCTATCATGTGTGAAGATTCATGGCTTTCAACCCAAATGCTCAATCTTATGGCCACATTCATGGCATAGTTTATTTAAATGATCTAATATTATGCACAAGGGTGCATATTGGAATGGTAAATAATGTTGTCCAAGGAAGTTTTCTTCTTCTTTGCACGGAAATTTCATTTTCCACTTTTCGAGTGACTAAAATGAGTTTTTTTGTGAAGGGCCTACCAAATAATTGTTGTAAAATTGGACCAAATCAATTTTCTAAAATACTAGGCCATATTTAATCCACAATTTACCAAATGGTTGGGTGTCATAAGTTTTGATCCACCTCTGGTGAAAAAGACAATTTTTTGCCGATTCAGAGGGAAGCGGGTCAAATTTGAACTGCAGCTGCCTTATAGTTTGCTATTTCTTTAAAAATAATAATTACAGGTACATAACTATCTATTTAATCATAGAAACACCAAAAGTTTTCCAAGATTCCACCACTAGCTAGGAATGGTCATGCCCGCAGTTTTGACCGCATTCTGAGACGAGCATGAAAAATTCAAAAAAAATCATTTCCCATTTTTCGAGTGCCTAAAATGAGTTTTTTTAGTGAAGAACCTTCCAAATATTTGTTGCCAATTTGGACCAAATCATTTTTTATTAAAAATTATAAATTTGGAATACGGAAATTATTTCAAAAAAGTATTCTTAGAAATAAGGTATACATACTTAACATTTTTTTAAGTGCATCATTAACATTTTTAATAAATGTTTTCATGCCTAAGTTTTTGAACAAATGTCTAAATTTTGTAACACATATTGTACATATTGTTTATATATGTTTAACATTTTTCAAATACATGATTTTATACGTGAAACTTTTCAAATAGACATTTTTTGTTGTTTTTGAAATACATGATTAACCTTTTTCGGAAATACATGTTGAACATTTTTACACATTTTTAATATGTTTGAAATGCTTGATTAATAGTTTTAAATGCAATTTTTTAACACACGATCAACATTTTTTCTCTACACAATCTAACATTTTCAAATGCTTCATTAACAATTTTCAAATACAAGATTAACAGTTTTTAATACATGGTCAACTTTTTCTCAAAGCTTTATTAACATTTTCAAATGTTTTGTTAAATTTTTTTTGATAATATTGATCCGAGGTCATACGCAATATTGATGATGCAATTACATTTTAGACTATTCATTTTTTTGTTTGAACTCCCTTTATTTTTTGAGATAGATTTGAACTCCCACTATTTTATGTGGACTAAAAGTTGTGGGAAGCCCACATTTTCCACGAGATAGACCTTTGACAGGCCCATCGGCTGTCGGCCCGGTCGACATAATGAAATTGTTAAAAAAAATCATGTGGCATTGTCCAAAAAGGCCCAGGCGCAGCAACTTTCCTTGTGCTTTAAGGGGATTGTGTGATATAGGCTAACACCAGTGATCAGCTGGGGAGGGCGCGGGTTCGATTCCCTCCATGGCCATATTTTTGTTCCATTATTCACCACTACTCCACCGTGTCACTCTTGCATCTTTGACGGTCCTAGGTCCCCATGTTAGTCTTGCATGTAAGGTAGGTGGGTCCTGCATGGCGGGTCCTGCATGTCAGCAGGGTGGCCCAGCATGGTGGGTCTGATTGGCCAGCAAGCCATGTGGGGTTGGGTCAGCTGAGTCTGTTTCAACCATATGCAAAATTGACACATAAGCAAAAATGACAGCTAAGCAAGACACATGTGCAAAATTGGTAAAAAAAGACAACTAAGCACGACACATAGAAAAAAGTGATGAGATGACACCCAGTCATAGCAATGCACCACAATTTACAAGGTCATGACCAATTTAGATTGGTTGTAACCGACGAATATAAGGTAGCAGACCAGTGTTGTCTGCTTTGCGACCATTTCGTGTAAGGAAATTGCGACCTTCTGACCAAAATGGTCGTTATGGTTTAGGGTTTGTAGCCCCTCGAACAGCTTTTGACCAATTGGTCTGAAATGGTCATAGATTTACGACCAATTCTTCCAGGGTCACTGACAGAAGGTCAAAGTTGACATATTTCTTGTAGTGGCACAACAAACCCCGCGGTGTGGATCGAGGATTTTCTTCTCCACATTCATATGACCCGCGACGATGATCTTCACGCCATCAAATACCCCCGCTCAAACTCAAGGGACCAGCTATATACTGGTTAAACAGTCTGCCCGAAAACTCCATTTGCAGCTAGGAGGAATTGGAGGACGCCTTCCTCGACCACTTCCAAGGCACATATGTCCGACCTCCGGATGCCGATGACCTAAGTCATATAATCCAACAGCCCGGAGAGTCAGCCAGGAAATTCGGTACTCGGGTCCTAACTAAAAAGAACCAAATCGTCGACTGTCCGTACGCCAAAGCCCTAGCGGCCTTTAAACACAGCATCCGTGACGAACGGCTGGCCAGACACCTCGGCCAAGAAAAACCGAAGTCCATGTTAGCCCTTACGACACTCATGACCCGCTTTTGTGCAGGCGAAGACATCTGGCTAGCTCGTGGCAACGATAATACAAGCGAACCTGGCACTTTTAAAGCCAGAAACAGCAACGGCAAGCCCCGACGCAGTAGACATAAGTGTTGAAACAACGTCTCAAATCAAATCAGAACCAACGATGTTTGTAATGTTGTATTATTCATGGTTGAACCCTCGAGCATACACCATTACATCTTTTGGTCTGACCAATGCTATCACCTTGTTCACCTAGTCGTGGAATTCCATTTTATGGAAATTTTGATAAATTGTTGTTGAGCCCATCGACAACATCCTTATCCTCTCCATGATTTTGTCGGACATCAAGCTAGTGTTGGAAACTTGTGTAAGCATTTCTTCGTGTTTTGTTCATGAAGCATATGTTTGGATGAAAGAAGTGACTACCTCTGATTCACATGTACTTGGTGAAAGTTGCCGCCGTGAATTCGAGAAAGTTTGTCTTTCCTCCTCTGGAATCATCTCAAGTCAGTCATGCATGTGCGAAGTATACATTGGTTTGTGAGACTAGCTACCTTCATTCCATATGTATCCCTAGCATACTAAGCCACTAATTGATTTGTTCAGGGAGAAGAAGTTCCTTCTTAAGAGCATGCCTTATGTAAGGACTTTGATATCCTCGATGATGGTTCCCCACCTGAACTCGGTAGTGTTTTATTATAAGACTAATACGTGGTCATGCTTGTCTAGGACAACATGTTCACATGTGTGTAGCAGAACCAGCTCATGTTTTGGAGCTTGCTATCGTAGTCCATTTCCCGAGAATCTCGCTACGTCATCTCTTCGGTTTGTGTTGCAAATTTTCTTTTCCAGACATGCTATCTAAAATGTCTTGTTACCAACCAGATCTGAATCTCAGGCAGATATGATGGTTGGAACTATTCCAAGATCTATGATGTAGGTCCCGACAAGGTTGATGTTGGCCGACACACCTAGCCGGAAGATCTATCATTGTAGTATCTTGAATGAGCAATTTTCCCATCTTCTCTATAAGGATTTCATGTGACTTTTCTAGAAGTGTTCCTTATAAATCCTTTCTCTTCTGAAGTCTGACTATACTTGATGGCCACGTTAATGCTTTAATTATGACTGTGGTATGTAGAACATCAAGGAGAACATTAGAAGCGGAGTGCTAAATGTCTCTCGGTCGATCATCCAGATTTTGTTCCTTGGCCCCGCCGAGGTGAAATCTGAGAAGGTGTTATCTTCCTTTGCATCTGCATCTTCTACCGGCATTCATCATGGTAGTACATTGTGTTTCCAGGATCCTTGACATGGATATTGGTAATACCTTGATGAATATGGAAGTGCTCAAGTTCTTGAGAGCACGCACAAGTGCTAGGTGTTATCACTGGCACTAACTGGGATTGCTCTCAGTTTCCTCGGTTATGCTATAACTTTTCAAACAGTGGACTCACTCTCTACTGTTGAGCTTCTCCCCAGTTACTAAAATCATCCCTTGTGTTGTTTTCAACAAGGTAATCCACATCATCCATTCTAATCCGGGTATTCCATTCTACCGAACCCCTCCAAATGATCGCTCGAGAATTGCCTTGGCCTGGTATAAAGAGTTTCAATTATATCTATTTCAAAGGTAATTCTTTTTGCCACTCAAGGGATGATTCCACGAGTCACCTTCTCCAAAATGTCTCGTTATGGTAAAATGGAAATTCAACTCCTCGCTACGTTGACAACCATTCACCACCCTCTTAAGTGTGGAATTGTTGTCTACCTAGTGAACCCTCATCATCTGTTTCACCCCATCCCTTTGGATGTGTGTTTCGTGTCCCAGCTCGAGAGATGTTGCTATGACTCACTCCGTGAGTTGATCCTAAGTTGATTGATCTTCGAGAAGATCGATTCTTCTGGAGTTGTCCCATTCCTCTCGTTGTCATGTTAGTTGGAGTTCTCACAGCAAGACGACGAGACAAAGATGGTGATCGAATTAATGCCCTTATGAAGTGCCACCTGGATCATGAATATTGTGTTAGTTTGCGTCCCCCTTCATCTTACCCTATGCTTGAATCTCGGGACGAGATTCTTGTTTAGTGGGGGCGAGTTGTCACATCCCTAGTCCTGGTATGCAGTAGGATAGCCCTTCATGTGTGCATCATGTTTAACTTTTCAAATGAACTCGAAATGGGGGATGTTCAAACCCTTGCACCAGATCAAATCAACTAGGTTCAAATAAAAATATTCTCAATGAACCCAAAATGCTCTTCAGAAAAGTTCATTATTTTTGGGTTGGTCTAGAACCTCTCCCAAAATGGTGCACATTTTTCTAGGCCATTCTGGATTTCTGAATTAAATCTTATTGTATTTGACTTTGGGCATTTAAATTCTATAAATAATTTAAATGTTCAAATAATCTTGGAACTATTTTTGGGCCACTGAAATAATTCAGCAAGTGTCCATGAATATTTTCAGGATTTTAGGAAATGCCTTGGTATTTTTCCTAAGCTCAAAACAGAGGCAAATAATTAGAAAACAAAAACAAATAGAAAAACAGAATTTAAAAGGGAGAGAGAAGGACTTACCTGGCAGCCCAGCCAACCCACCACAGTAGCAGCCCAGCCGGGCAAAGCCAGCCCGGCCCACCAGGGGCAGCACTGTCTTCTTCCTCTTGCCAGGAGGAGAAGCAGCTGCGTGCCTGGCGTGCAGGCGAGCCGCGCCAGCTCCTCCCTCCCTGCCTGCCTGGCTCCGCCCTGGTGCTCTTGGACGACGCCATGGAGCGCCATGCAGCCCCCTGGCCCCCTCTCACTCTCTCCTGTGCTCCTCCCCCTCCTCTGTTTCTCCCTCCCGCGAATACCCGAGCGCGCTCGTCGCCACCGTTTGCTAGCACCGTGTCCACCGCACCCCCTCGCTCCCCCGACCGGCCCACAAGCTCGGCCGTCATCCGCTACGCCGTCTCCGCCAATCTACGCGACCGGAAGGCCCTCGGAGTGCCGCCATCGATGTCATCTTCATCCTTGGGTTCCGATGATCGCCGCCGGGATTCCGAAGCCGTCAAGCCTTCCTCGAGCCCGCTTCGACGACCTCTGCAACCATCGTGAGCTCCCGCGTCGTAACCTCCTCTCCCCGAGATCATTTACGCCCTGTAGTCATCGCCCCCTTGCCGACCGAATCGCGCCGCCGCCTGGCCTCATGCTGGCGTGGCCCCGTTAACCATTTGGTCACGGGCATGCACCCATTGAGCTCGCCATGACCCGTAGAGCCCCCCAGTGCCTAACCTCGCTCGTTTGCATGACGCGACGCCACTTACGCCGTTGCCCGTGCTCCGGCAGCCGCCTTTGCCGTTGTTATCGCCGACTCGCTTCACCCAGGCTCCAGCCGCGGCCACCGTTGGATGCGTCGCAACGCGGGCGTTCCAACAAGAGCAACCCCGCCTCCTCTTGTCGCCGGAATCGCCGGGACGAGCGACGCCGCTGCACTGGATGGTTGCCGGCGGCCTAACTCCGGCCACGCCGACGTGGCCGCGTGATTAGCGGCTAATCCCTCACTAAACAACCCCCTAGCCAATGACACATGGGCCCCATGCCCTTAATTAATATTAGTTTAGCTCCTGTTTAGGTTTAACTAACCACAGTGGCCCCACGCGTCAGCTTTGACTGCGCTGACGTGGCCGTTGACTGGGCCCACATGTCAGCGACACAAACCAGCCCGAAACACTAACGTGTGGACCCCATTGGCTAGGTTTGACCTGGACCAGCCCCGTTGACCACTGACGTCACCCTAACGCATTGCTGACGCAATAACTCATTTTCTGGATTTATTCTTTTACAGGAAATTCCAGAAAATAACCAAAACTTCTAAAATTCATAGAAATTCAACCGTAACTCCAAATTAAATAATTTATATATGAAAAATGATCAGAAAAATCCAATCTATCCATCTGTACAATTTTCATGCATGTTAGAACAACTTATAGATGCTGTTTAGCACAAATCATATAAATGACATTTGAATTTCACATATGGAGTTTGGATTTGAACTTAGGGTTCAAACCAACTTCATTTAACTTTGTTGCTAGCTACATTATCTCAAAACACCAGCATGTTGCCATGTCATGATCATGCATCATAATGTTACATTGCATTGATTGTGTTTCCTCTCTGTTGCCGGTAATTGTTCTCTCTCAGTAGACGTGGTCCCGACGATGAGATCGATGACACCGAGGAAGAACAATATTATCTTCAGAAGTGCCAGGAAAGCAAACCCCCCTTGTTCATTCCGATACAATCCCACTCTCTCGCTCCTGCTCTCTTTTACTGCATTAGGACAACAACGATTCAACTGTTACTTGCTGCGGTAGTTGAACCCCCTTATCATCTGCATGACCTGTCATTGCCACCGTAAATAGATGAAACCCACTAGCATGAGTAGGAGTTGTTTGAGCCCTGACGTGCCTACTCATTCATGCTTGTTTGTCATGCCTGCTACTGCTTAGAGTTGAGTCAGGTCTGATTCATCGGGAATGAATTGGAGGTGTGTAAACATGTCCTACTGTGTGTGAACTAAGTGTGTGAACACGATTTGGTAAAGGTAGCGGTGAGAGGCCATGTAGGAGTACATGGTGGGTTGTCTCATTGCAGCCGTCCTCAGGAACTGAGTTCTGTGTTTGTGATCCATGAACAGTTACTACCACACATTGGGCTCCGGGCGCTCCAAGCTCTCTCAACTTATTAACCAACTTGATCTCTGTCCAGGAGTTGCAACTAGTTACTGGTGTTTGTAGGTAGTGCTAGTAGTCTACCAAGTGGCACCCGGTACAGGTGGGCTTGGGACAGACTAGGCACAGTGGCATGGTGTACCAAGTGGCACCCGGATGGTGGGCTTGGGAACCCTGCTCACATCGTTTGGGGCCGTGAGCGACACCCCGGCCAGATCTCCTTGCGGATGGAACCTGAATAGGCGATAAACCTGGACGAGAGACTTGTGTGGTTAGTCAGGTCGTGGCCGACACCCTCGTTGGGCTTCCACTTGAAGGTTGCCGAGTACATGTCATGTAAATGGCGGTAAGTGGTGAGAGCGTGTGTGAAGAAGTACATCCCTGTAGGGTTAATATGATCTATTCGAATAGCCGTGTCCGCAGTAAAGGACTTCTGGGTTGCCTGTACAGTTCATAGAGAAGTGAAAGTGGATACTCTAAAATACGCAAGATAAGCGTGAGTGCTATGGATGGCATTCTCGTAGGGAGACGGGAGCGGATCCATTGTGGTGTATTGATATGGTGAATATGTGGACTCGTGTGCGCCACCTCAAAAGAGTTACTTGTAGTCGTAGTTCAGGATAGCCACCGAGTCAAAGCTGGCTTGATGCAGTTAAACCCCACCATCCCCTTGTTGATAATGATGCATATGTAGTTAGATCTGATGTAAGTCTTGCTGGGTACATTTGTACTCACGTTGCTTAATTTTATGTTTTTGCAGATAGACTTCAGTCTCGCTAGTAGTACCGCGAGGACTTCGACGTTTAGCTTGTTACCTCAGCTACGATCTTGTGCCCTCAGCAGGATCTGATAGACAGTCAGGCTTCTCAACCTTTTTCTTTTGTAGATGTCTGTACTCAGACATGTTAAGCTTCCGCTTGTGCTTGACTTGTTTGCTCTGAATGTTGGGTCATGAGACTCATGATTGTAATATCTTGCTCCTCGGAGCCTATTGAATAAAATGCTTGAGTTGTAGAGTCATGTTGTGATGCCATGTTGTATTTTCACATATCGAGCATATTGTGTGTATGTTATTGAAATGCTTGGTATGTGTGGGATCTGACTATCTAGTTGTTTATCCTTAGTAGCCTCTCTTACCGGGAAATGTCTCCTTGTGTTTCCACTGAGCCATGGTAGCTTGCTACTGCTCCTGAACACTTAGGCTGGCCGGCATGTGTCCTTCTTCATTCCTGTGTCTGTCCCCTGGGGAAATGTCACGCGATGAATACCGGAGTCCTGTTAGCCCGCTACAGCCCAGTTCACCGGAGTCCTGCTAGCCCAGTGCTACAGCCTGGATTCACTCGCTGATGACTGACACGTTTGTTGTTGGGTCATGTATGCCTGTCCTTGTAAGTTAGTGCCACTTTGGGTTCACGACTAGCCATGTCAGCCCGGGTTCTTTGTCATATGGATGCTAGCGGCACTATCATATACGTGAGCCAAAAGGCGCAAACGGTCCCGGGCCAGGTAAGGTGGCACCCGTGGGAATACCGTGCGTGAGGCCGCAAAGTGATATGATGTGTTACATGCTTGATCGGTGTGACTTAGGATCGGGGTCCTGACAACTTTGGTATCAGAGCATTTCCAAAAATCATGAAACTAATCATGACTACTGTTTGGAATATATCCAACAGTAAACATTTTAGTTTATGATTATTTGAGCATTTAAAATATTTAATAGCATTTAAATGCCCAAATGCAAATACTATAAGATTTAATTCAGAAATCCAGAATGGCCTAGAAAAATGTGCACCATTTTGGGAGAGGTTCTAGACCAACCCAAAAATAATGAACTTTTCTGAAGAGCATTTTGGGTTCATTGAGAATATTTTTATTTGAACCTAGTTGATTTGATCTGGTGCTAGGGTTTGAAGACCCCCCATTTCGAGTTCATTTGAAAAGTTAAACATGATGCACACATGAAGGGCTAGCCTACTGCATACCAGGACTAGGGATGTGACACAACGGTGATAGTACCGAAGACACAGTGGACAATGCCGGATTCAGTGGCTCCATGTCCGGTCAGCGGAAGAAGCCGTTCAAGAGAAATAATCCGGGCCCGTCCAGTCTGGACCGCATACTAGATCGACCATGCCAAATCCATGGCACTCCTGATAAACCAGCCAACCATACCAACAGAGAATGTTGGGTTTTCAAACAGGCCAGCAAGTTAAATGCCGGGAATAAGGAGAAAGGGTCGCAAAGCAAGGACAATGACGAGGAACCCCGACCACCGAACACAGGGGGACAGAAGAAATTCTCCCCCCCCCAAGTCAAAATGGTGAACATGATATATGCCACCCACATCCCCAAGAGGGAGCGCAAGCGCGCACTCAGGGACGTCTACGCGATGGAGCCAGTCGCCCCAAAGTTCAACCCGTGGTCCTCCTGTCCGATCACCTTCGATCGCAGGGACAATTCGACCAGTATCCGTCATGGCGGTTCAGCCGCACTTGTCCTTGACCCAATTATTGATGGATTCCACCTCACACGACTCCTCATGGATGGTGGCAGCAGCCTGAACCTGCTCTATCAGGATATAGTGCACAAAATGGGTATCGATCCCTCAAGGATCAAGCCCACCCAAACCACCTTTAAAGGTGTCATACCAGGTGTAGAGGCCTGCTGTACGGGCTCAATCACACTGGAAGAGGTCTTCGAATCCCCGGATAATTTCCGAAGCGAAGAGTTAATCTTCGATATCGTCCCCTTCCGCAGTGGTTACTACTACAAAAAAATACACTTAAGTGATGATACGTGTTTGTCACAGTAGGTCGCGTTTTTTGTCATGCATGTACATCCATGACGATTTTATGACAGAATCAAGATAGTCATACCCGTGCTATCGTAGAAGTGTTCCATGACAATACCAAAATTATCATCACGGAAGTGTCCATTTCCATGACGAGAAATCACGCGTCACAGAAGTACTTTCGTCAAGGTGACCGACACGTGGCATCCACCGTAACGGAACGCCATTAAGCTATCGGGTCAGGTTTTGGATCCGATAACTCGTTAACAGCCCAGACTAATGGGAAATTTCCACGTGTAAAATTCTTATTGGCCGGACGAAACACGTGTTAGCTCATCAGTGGGTCAGATAGGTCCCTATGATATGTCGACATGTGCCACGGCCCACCACTGGCCCATTTAGCTTACAAAGCCGGTCCGTTTGACTTGGTCAAAAGTTAACGGACTGGCCCAGGAAAAGCCTATTAACATTCTCTTCGCAAATGGCCCATTTTATGGACCGGTAACTCACGACCCATCAGGCCCTAACGGAAATAGGCCCAACAACGTCATGTGGGCTGTCGAATATAACACCAACCCATTTCACTTTCGGCCCATGTAGGGACCACGACGTCTTTCAGCTCATATGAGGCCTTCGTATCTTCAGGCCTTTTAGAGGCCCACGGTGACTCTAGCCCATAATGAACAGTAATTTTTTTGTACCCGTTAACGGCCCGTGATTCACATGGGCCATTTCCAGCCCGTGTTAGCTTTCGGACTATTGACGGCCCATACGTTCTTGGGCTCCTTTCCGGCCCTCGATTACTTCCGGCCCGTTACTGGCATGTTCCCCTAATGGGCCAAATTTGGCCCATGGCAAGAGTCGGCCTGTTTCTGGCCTGTTAACCCGTTGTGCCATTTCCAGCCCGTCCTATATTCTGGCCCATTAACGACCCGTTATGCCTGTGACAGAATTAAGCCTTTGCTATACTCCGGCCTGTTAACGGTCCGTTACCGTGCTGGGCCCATACCAATTACACACGTTTACGGCCCATGTAGACCCATTTATCCGACGGCCCGAGGCCCACCGATTCTACGGCCCTGATGGAGGCCCATTTATCGACGGCCCATAGGAGACCCATGGATCCTATGGCCCGTATATGGCCCATGGTTGTTGCAGCCACTAGTAAACCAGGGAAAAAGAAGACTAGGAAATAAATAAGGCCGAAACTAACGCTAGGCTATTAAGGCGATTGCACAGATTACATCCACTCGGCATTAAAGATCGCCACCAGTGCAAATATGGGGAACACCCTACACTATACAAAAATGGCTTGCTGTTTTCTTCAGCTCGTGGCTGCACGTTAAGAACAAATTTTGTATCGCACCAATACAAATTACAACTATATAACAAAAGGAAGGTTGGTACAAAAATTAACAGTCTAGAAGATAAATGCACCACCAGAAGTTCAAAAGCTTAGTTTGTTTGACCTGACTATAACGTTTTCATGATGTATTGTCCGATGGAGCACCATAACCCTCGCCTTCATTTCTCCTAGGCTCCTAAACAACATAGCAAATGTCTGATAGTCTGGTTTCAAAACCATGCATATCTTGACGACATCGAACAATGTCTCTCCTTGTTTCACAAAGGGTCTCTATTAGGGAATGGACTTGTGTCTGGAGTGCAGATACAACATTGCTTTGAGCTTGCATATCTTGATCCTGAGGCAGTTTGGATGAGATTGCCTTAACAACCAACCCAGTATTACGCAGGAACGTGCTTTTGGCATTGTTAGTGGACAGGTACTGATCCACTGTAGCAAGAGCTTACATTGTGGTTATAGTTGCCTCGCCACCTTCAGAAGGTGGCGGTTCCACCATTTTTTCCATAGCTCGCTAAAAAGTTGAGCTTGAACATTAGTAGTACCAGAACAGAAGATATTAAGGAGGAAACAAAACCAAATAAACTAGCTTTGGTCTATATACAGTACTTATTCTGGTGAACCCATGTAAAATATTAGTTGTATTTTATTGCAAAGTACATAATAAAACCAGGTTCCAAACATATGACCTTGTACCATCGCTAATGTATTGTCTATTTCTTCACATTGTATTGAGGGCTAAGGATAAAGAGACGAAGTTTAAAATATAGTAAGCATAGTATGACATCATTCATATCACAAAACAACTGAGAACAGACAAACATGCAATTGTTACATTGTGTGGGCAAGTCCAGCACGGAACTAGATTATGGGTCAAGATCAAAGGAACATCACTCCTCTCTTTTAAACTGTGTAAGGTGCAATGATACGCTAAGACAATTGTGTATAAAATTGAAAAGAGTAATAGACATTGGCTGCAAACCATGCAGTTCAAGGCACAAGTCAGAGTAAGTAGTAGTTAAAAGGCATGAGGATTAAGGACTTACAACAACGGCTTTGGTGTAGTCATGCCCTTCTTCTTCCTGGTGTGACAGTCCTTGAAGATTTCCACAACATTTGGTTTAGGTACTTTTTGGTCCTTGCGGGCTTTCCTCTGCATTTGGAACAAGTCAATATAGATATGATAATATGGTACAGTGAAAAGAGTGAAACAACAGCTAATTACAAGATCCTCGTAGTGTGCAATATAGCTACAAGATCCGGTCGTCTGTTGGAATTTCACTTTCGTACAGTTGGCCTTGTTCTTTGAACAGTTCACCTACAAGAAGATAGATTTGTGTGGCACATGCGTAAATAGGACTTCAACATGTGATCTGATCACATATATATAATGTACCTGATACTTCGGATCAGACCAGTGTTTAACGAGGCCCCTCTAGTCTTCATCCGAGATGTTTGGGAAAGTCCACTGTTAGCCTTGCCTTCAAAGTGAGTTTTCCTCAAGTTATACCGATACTGTCGCAGAGCAGACTTGAAAACATGGGTGCAAGCTTGTCTGGTTGCATCATCTTGGCTATCCAACTTGAACCTCATCTGTTGAAAATTATGGGAGTCTCATTATCAGCAACCTAGAAAGTATGGGACAGAGCAAGACGATATTACTAGTTTCCATACATAACCATACTTACAGATAAATGGTCGAGGAAGGTGTTGAACTGGGTTTCGTCTTTGTCATTCCTGTACAGAATCCATGTTGGGAGGATATGTACATGACACCTAACGGCAACCGCTGCCTCTGATACTAACTTGGCTGACTCTGTAGCATCACGTGGCCTTTTTAAACATGCCTCAAAACGGATCTTCATTCTTCCTCCTCTAGATTTAGTTAACCTATCGAGCATTATCCCTGATGTTTGTTTCCTCTTGCGCCTAGGTGCTAGTCCAACAACAAACTTAGGAAGTGTTAGTGTACATCAAACTGTGAGACTACATATAAAGAAGCATGCAACTGTAACTTGACTCCAGCAACTACCTTCTTTCTCTTGAAGATCACAAGGTTCATCTGATCTTGACAACTCGTCTTGTGTCAAGAGTGCTTGGGAAGCAGTGTCAGGTGGAAAGGGAGCTTGGGAACGTGCTGCTAGCTCAGTTGACGCACGAGTAACTCGTGCAGCTGGTAGTACCGTGGAAGGTGTTGCAAGAACTAGGGCTGTCTCTGCTTGTTTGGTGGCAGCTATTTGTTTCTGTTTGGCTTTTTTGCAGCTCATGTAGCATGGGATGCCCTGTTTGTAGATTTTTCCGCTGGACTTTGACCTTCTATTGCACCATCCGTACCAGCAGAATCTGCAGGATTCATCTACTTCTCATTCCCTGCCATTCTGTGTTTCTTCCCCTTTCTCTGTGCCATGTTAAGTCAAGCCGACAAGAAAAAAAAAATAACAATTTAGTTCTTCAGAAGAAATTGATGCGTGATGCAGACGAACTGAACTTTGATGTTAGACAACCACATGATAGGAGGATGTAATATGTACAAAAAACAAGGTAGGAGAGATAACCAGAACTATGATGTGTAAACTAAGCAGAAGACATTTCACCAAATTAGAAGCAATGCAATGGAAGGTAGACACCATATGAAAGCTACTACAAATATCGCTCTGCCAAGTTGATAGTGTCTCGTTATAAATGGTGTTTAAACAAATGTGAAGAAGTACAAGAAATAAATCGTATGCAAGTTGCAAACAACATCACACTACCAAGTTAGAGGTCTCTCGTCATTAGTGCCATTGCATATTCACAGCTTATGATGTGTAAACTAAGGAGAATGCATTTCAACAAATTAGAAGCAATGAAAGCTAGACACTATATGAAAGATGCAACCAATATCACTCTATCAAGTTAAAAATGTCTCGTCATAAGTGCCATTTCAACAAATTAGTAGTACAAGCTAGAAAAGAATGCGAGATGTAACCTATACCACACTCCGAAGTCAAACGTGTCTAATGATAAGTGATTGTTGCAGGTTACACAACAGTAGTAATTTGATGGAAGAACATGGTGTGATAGACAGATATTGTATGTTCTAGAAACAGGAACACGTGTCTTATTCAAGTATAATGTGTAAAGTAAGCAGATGGAATTCAACAAAATTAGAAGCAATACAAGCTAGACATCACACATAACATGCAACCACATATAACAGTGCCAAGTTAGAGGGAGCACCGGTGATGGTGCACTAGGGGAGACGTGCTCATCATAAACACAACTACGTTGAGTGTCTATGCATGTGTTGTCTTGGAAATCATCTTGGG
>NC_041387.1:557867384-557898991 GCF_002162155.2 Triticum dicoccoides
TAGAAACTGTAGAGGCCCTCCGTTTGGAAGGAGCACCTTTATCCGCTGCCTTGCTAACTTCCTTCCGCTTTATTGATTTTGAATTGTCAATTAAAACCAACAAGAAAAAGCAATAAAAATTCTCTCTTCAGAACTCATTCATGCATGATACTGACAGTCACTACATTGATGTAAAGCAAACACATGATACCAGGATGGAATATGTACGAAAAACAGGACGACATGGCATGTTCACAACTATTTGTGTAAACTAAGCAGAAACCATTCCAACAAATAAGAAGCAATGCAAGCTAGACACCACATGAAATATGCAACCAATATGACTCTGCCAAGTTAAAAGCATCCCATCATAAATGGAATTTCAACAAATTAGAAGCAGCGCATGCTATAAATCATATGAAAGATGCAACTAATATCGCACTGCATATACTAAAGGTGTCTCATCATATTTATTGATGCGGGATACAAAAAAACAATAGTTTTTTGTAAGGACATGCTTAATAGATAGATGTACTATGTACTAAATACATGAAGGCATGTCACATTAACAGGTATAATGTATAAGCTAAGGAGACTAGCACATGCAGTTTAACCAGATTGGAAGAATTACAATCTAGACACCATATGCAACATGCAACCACATATCACGCTACCAAGTTAGAGCAAGCACCTCCGATGCTAGTGTAGGGGAAATGCGGTAATCAACTGCAGAGCTACATTCACTAAATTCATCTAGCCTGGCTGTTTCTTGAGAATCATGTCGGGAGGCTGACGCTGCATTCTTTAAATGAGGAGTAGTCCACTTGCCTGCCTGCCTCATCATAAGTGATTGATGAGGGATACACAAGAACATTAGTTTGATGCAAGAACATGGTTAATACACAGATGTACTAGTATGTACCAAAAATAGAAAGGCATGTCATATTCAAAGGTATAATGTGTAAGCTAAGCAGATGCAATTTAACCAAATTGGAAGCAATACAAGCTAGACATCCGAATGGAGTGGTGAGCATGATCATCTAGGACCTGAGAGCCTGGTGGGAGGCGGGCTACTTCGCCACCATCGTGGCTTTTTAGTTGGCTTCCAAGTGATGCCTGTCTTTGCTGGGCTTGTCACTGGCTCGGCCAGTGCCCTGACTAGCTATTTGTCTTCTGGTGCTCACAGGATGGTGGTTCATGTAAAAAATATCTTTCCTTATCTTAATAAAAACCAACTTCTCCCTTTCGAATACAAGCTAGACACCATATGGAACATGCAACCACATATGACACCGCAAAGTTAAAGCAAGCACCTGGGATGGTGGTTCATTGCGAGCAAGGTCATCAACTCCAGAGCTACATTTACCGCCTCGATGTGCTAACACTACATCCTTTATAGCGCTGTAAAGTGTCGTGCCTACCCCCGGAGAAAGCTGGCACGACTTCTCTCTTTTCTTTGTTGCTTCTCTCGAGGCAAACTCTGAAATACCCTTGCATAAAAACACAATAGTGAGAGTATGGGTGAAGTGTGTGCAGAACTAGTGCACTGTAAAAGTAGCAGATAGCAGGTGGCTGAAAAATAAATGACTGGAGATATATGATAGCTCTACAACATTGCATGGCAAACAAAATTAGATTCTACTCCATATGATTTTGTAATATATGAGCACAGGAAATGCAGGTACTCCTCCATCACACCAACACATGTGGTCATATCAAAGATAACAGTCGACTGAAAATAAATAGGCCAGTCGATTTTTTTAATGAACCGTCCAATCTATAAGGAATAGGCAGATGGCCTTCGTCTACCTCCCGACAGTCAATGTTCACGATCTTTCTTGAACCGCCAGCGACCACCGGCCCAGACCTCTGCCTCCGCCGCCCCGCCCTCCCCTCGACCCCACACCATCGTCATGCTTGGCAGCGCCCCCAGGACATCCCTTTAATCCCAAGCGACCTCCAGATCAGGCGCCAGTAGATCTAGGCCCCACACGCCCCTAAGATAAACACCGAGGTGCTTCTTCCCCAGCGTAGTAGGCGTACTAGCGCCTGTTACACCGGGGAGTGCTTCCGTTAATTGGGAATCAACTGGCCAGAAATTGAAATTCAGGGGGGCGACGGACCTCTAGCTAGGGTGAAATAGTATATGAGGATAAACCTTGGATCGCGACTTACTAGGAACATCTAGTATCAAGAAGAAGCGGTCAACTAGTGTCTTCTGTGGGATGAATACCATGCAAGTAGACACGTAAGATTTGCACGAATAAGGGAAGAGGAGTACCCTTATCGGTTGCCAGTGTGGTCTCCTCCATATGTTGCGACGATCTTCTTTTTTCTCCCGGGAGAACCGATGTTTTGGAGAGCCGTGGATCCTTGGACAAACCCATAGCCAAATTGTTGACTATGTTGCCATGGACGTATATCAGCGGAGGGGAAGAAGATCTGAGGCGGCGAAGGACGACGTAGCAGGACGGCATGGTTGAACTGGCTCGGGTACGGACAGCTCGGCCTTGGCTTCAACTACTAGCCGTGGAGGGCGTTGCGGTTGAGGTTGTGGTGGATGACGATGTTGGGGTATTGGCTTTAGTGTGATGGAGGAGGGCGGCAGTTGATGGGTGGGATGGTGGTGGCGGACGGAGGACGCCGGGGTTTCGCGGCTGGTGGAGACGTAGTTTTTGCGCCCACAGAGTACGAATGGGGAATCAGATGGGTGGGCAGGGGGAGGGGGGAAGAACCATGTTTCGGTCTGGGACACGCTTGTTTTTGGCTTTTTTGAACACAAGATGGGACACGCTTGTTTGAAATTTGGGCAAAGTACAAACTTTGCCCCCCTCTTAAATTTTGGACCTACTATGGGTCGGGGGTAGGATGGTAATCCCAGGTGTCCCAAATAGTGTGCGGGAGCAATTTCGGCCGCACGCATGTGTGCTTTGGCGGCCATTGTGTATGAATGTTTTTCGGAGGCGGTTGCTGTTGGAAATATGCCCTAGAGGCAATAATAAAAGTGTTATTATTATATTTCTTTGTTCATGATAATAGTCTTTTATTCATGCTATAACTGTATTATCCGGAAATCGTAATACACGTGTGAATACATAGACCACAATATGTCCCTAGTGAGCCTCTAGTTGACTAGCTCGTTGTGATCAACAGATAGTCATGGTTTCCTGGCTATGGACATTGGATGTCGTTGATAATGGGATCACATCATTAGGAGAATAATGTGATGGACAAGACCCAATCCTAAGCATAGCACAAAGGTCGGTTAGTTCGTTTGCTAGAGCTTTTCCAATGTCAAGTATCTCTTCCTTAGACCATGAGATCGTGTAACTCCCGGATACCGTAAGAGTGCTTTGGGTGTACCAAACGTCACAACGTAACTGGGTGATTATAAAGGTGCATTACAGGTATCTCCGAAAGTGTTTGTTGGGTTGACACGGATCGAGACTGGGATTTGTCACTCCGTATGACGGAGAGGTATCTCTGGGCCCACTCGGTAATGCATCATCATAATGAGCTCAAGGTGACCAAGTGTCTGGTCACGGGATCATGCATTACGGTACGAGTGAAGTGACTTGCCAGTAACGAGACTGAACAAGGTATTGGGATACCGACGATCGGGTCTCGGGCAAGTAACGTACCGATTGACAAAGGGAATTGTATACGGGGTTTGATCGAATCCTCGACATCGTGGTTCATCCGATGACATCATCGAGGAGCATGTGGGAGCCAACATGGGTATCCAGATCCCGCTGTTGGTTATTGACCGGAGAGTCTCGGTCATGTCTGCATGTCTCCCGAACCCGTAGGGTCTACACACTTAAGGTTCGGTGACGCTAGGGTTATCAGGAAGACAAGTATGTGATTACCGAATGTTGTTCGGAGTCCCGGATGAGATCCCGGACGTCACGAGGAGTCCCGGAATGGTCCGGAGGTAAAGTTTTATATATGGGAAGTTGTTAAATGGGCACCGGAAAGTTTCGGGGTCATACCGGTATTGTACCGGGACCACCGGAAAGGTTTTGGGGGTCCACCGGGAGGGACCACCCCTCCCGGGGGGCCACTTGGGCTGCGTAGGGATAGCAGCCAGCCCCTAGTGGGCTTGGCGCGCCCCCCTTGGGCCCATGCGCCTAGGGTTGGGGGGGGGGAAACCCTAAAGGGGGCGCACCCCCCTTGCTTGGGGGGAAGCCCCCCACCCTTTGGCCGCCGACCCCCTCGAGGGTTTCCCCTAGAGGGCCGACCCCCTTGCCCCTCTCCTCCTATATATAGAGGGGTGAGGGGAGGGCTGCTACAACGACAACTCAGGGCGCAGCCCCTCCCCTCCCCAACACCTCTCCTCCTCCGTACGTGCTCGGTGAAGCTCTGTCGGAATACTGCTGCACCAACTGCACCACGCCGTCGTGCTGCCCTTGGAGCTGCCTTCCTCAACCTCGCCTTCCTCCTTGCTGGATCAAGACGGAGGAGACGTCGACCGTCCCGTACGTGTGTTGAACGCGGAGGTGCTGTCCGTTCAGCACTTGGTCATCGGTGATCCGAATCACGACGAGTACGACTCCATCATCACCATCCCCTTGAACGCTTCCGCACTCGATCTACAAGTGGTATGTAGATGCAAACTCTTCCCCTTGACTCGTTGCTTAGATGAACTCATAGATGGATCTTGGTGAAACCGTAGGAAAAATTTTAATTTTCTGCAACGTTCCCCAACAGTGGCATCATGAGCTAGGTCTATGAGTAGTTCTCTTTGCACGAGTAGAACACAATTTTGTTGTGGGCGTAGATCTTGTCAACTTGCTTGCCGCTACTAGTCTTTTCTTGCTTCAGCGGTATTGTGGGATGAAGCGGCCCGGACCAACCTTACACGTACGCTTACGTGAGACCGGTTCCACCGACTGACATGCACTAGTTGCATAAGGTGGCTGGCGGGTGTCTGTCTCTCCCACTTTAGTTGGAGCGGATTCGATGAAAAGGGTCCTTATGAAGGGTAAATAGAAGTTGACAAGATCACGTTGTGGTTATTCGTAGGTAAGAAAACGTTCTTGCTAGAACCCAATTGCAACCACGTAAAAGATGCAACAACAATTAGAGGACGTCTAACTTGTTTTTGCAGCGATTGATCATGTGATGTGATATGGCCAGAAGTTGTGATGAATGATGAATTGTGATGTATGATATCATGTTATTTGTAATAGGATTCACGACTTGCATGTCGATGAGTATGACAACCGGCAGGAGCCGTAGGAGTTATCTTTATTTTTGTATGACCTGCGTGTCATTGAAGAACGCCATGTAACTTACTTTACTTTATTGCTAAACGCGTTAGTCATAGAAGTAGAAGTAGTCATTGGCGTGACAACTTCATGAAGACACAATGATGGAGATCATGATGATGGAGATCATGGTGTCATGCCGGTGACAAGATGATCATGGAGCCCCGAAGATGAAGATCAAAGGAGCTATATGATATTGGCCATATCATGTCACTACTTTATATAATTGCATGTGATGTTTATTATGTTTATGCATCTTGTTTACTTAGGACGACGGTAGTAAATAAGATGATCCCTTACAAAATTTCAAGAAGTGTTCTCCCCTAACTATGCACCGTAGCTACAGTTCGTCGCTTCTAAGCACCACGTGATGATCGGGTGTGATGGATTCTTACGTTCACATACAACGGGTGTTAGACAGTTTTACACAGCGAAAACACTTAGGGTTAACTTGATGAGCCTAGCATGTACAGACATGGCCTCGGAACACGGAGACTGAAAGGTCGAACACGAGTCGTATGGAAGATACGATCAACATGAGAATGTTCACCGATGATGACTAGTCCGTCTCACGTGATGATCGGACACGGGCTAGTCGACTCGGATCGTGTAACACTTAGATGACTAGAGGGATGTCTAATCTGAGTGGGAGTTCATAATTTGATTAGAACTTAATTATCATGAACTTAGTCTAAAACCTTTGCAAATATGTCTTGTAGATCAAATGGCCAACGCACATGTCAACATGAACTTCAACGCGTTCCTAGAGAAAACCAAACTGAAAGATGATGGCAGCAACTATACGGACTGGGTCCGGAACCTGAGGATCATCCTCATAGCTGCCAGGAAACAATATGTCCTAGAAGGACCGCTAGGTGACGCTCCCGTCCTAGAGAACCAAGACATTATGAATGCTTGGCAGTCTCGTGCTGATGATTACTCCCTCGTTCAGTGCGGCATGCTTTACATCTTAGAACCGGGGCTCCAAAAGCGTTTTGAGCATCACGGAGCATATGAGATGTTCGAAGAGCTGAAACTAGTTTTCCAAGCTCACGCCCGGGTCGAGAGATATGACATCTCCGACAAGTTCTATAGTTGTAAGATGGAGGAAAATAGTTCTGTCAGTGAGCACATACTCAAGATGTCTGGGTTGCACAACCGTATGACCCAGCTGAATATTAACCTCCCTGATGAGGCAGTCATTGACAGAATCCTTCAGTCGCTCCCACCAAACTACAAGAGCTTTGTGATGAACTACAATATGCAGGGGATGGTAAAGACCATTCCTGAAGTATATTCTATGCTGAGGTTGAAATCAAGAAAGAACATCAAGTGTTGATGGTCAATAAGACCACTAAGTTCAAGAAAGGCAAGGGTAAGAAGAACTTCAAGAAGGACGGCAAAGAGGTTGCCGCACCCGGTAAGCCAGTTGCCGGGAAGAAGTCAAAGAATGGACCCAAGCCTGAGACTGAGTGCTTTTATTGCAAGGGGAAGGGTCACTGGAAGCGGAACTGCCCCAAATACTTAGCGGATAAGAAGGCCGGCAACACTAAAGGTATATTTGATATACATGTAATTGATGTGTACCTTACCAGTACTCATAGTAACTCCTGGGTATTTGATACCGGTGCCGTTGCTCACATTTGTAACTCACAGCAGGAGCTACGGAATAAGCGGAGACTGGCGAAGGACGAGGTGACGATGCGCGTCGGGAATGGTTCCAGAGTCGATGTGATCGCCGTCGGCACGCTACCTCTACATTTACCTACGGGATTAGTTTTGAACCTTAATAATTGTTATTTGGTGCCAAGTTTGAGCATGAACATTGTATCTGGATCTCGTTTAATACGAGATGGCTACTCATTTAAGTTCAAGAATAATGGTTGTTCTATTTATATGAGAGATATGTTCTATGGTCATGCTCCGATGGTCAATGGTTTATTCTTAATGAATCTCGAACATAGTGTTACACATATTCATAGCGTGAATACCAAAAGATGTAAAGTTGATAACGATAGTCCCACATACTTGTGGCACTGCCGCCTTGGTCACATTGGCGTCAAGCACATGAAGAAGCTCCATGCTGATGGACTTTTAGAGTCTCTTGATTATGAATCATTTGACACATGCGAACCATGCCTCATGGGCAAGATGACCAAGACTCCGTTCTCCGGAACAATGGAGTGAGCAACCAACTTGTTGGAAATCATACATACCGATGTGTGCGGTCCAATGAGTGTTGAGGATCGCGGAGGATATCGTTATGTTCTCACTCTCACAGATGACTTGAGTAGATATGGGTATGTCTACTTGATGAAACACAAGTCTGAGACCTTTGAAAAGTTCAAGGAATTTCAGAATGAAGTAGAGAATCAACGTGACCGAAAGATAAAATTCCTTCGAACAGATCGTGGAGGAGAATACTTAAGTCACGAATTTGGTACACACTTAAGGAAATGTGGAATCGTTTCACAACTCACGCCGCCTGGAACACCTCAGTGTAACGGTGTGTCCGAACGTCGTAATTGCACTCTATTGGATATGGTGTGGTCTATGATGTCTCTTACCGATTTACCGCTATCATTTTGGGGATACGCTCTAGAGACAGCCACATTCACTTTAAATAGGGCACCGTTTAAATCCGTTGAGACGACACCGTATGAATTATGGTTTGGGAAGAAACCTAAGATGTCGTTTCTAAAAGTTTGGGGATGCGATGCTTATGTCAAGAAACTTCAACCTGAAAAGCTCGAACCCAAGTCGGAAAAATGCGTCTTCATAGGATACCCTAAGGAAACTGTAGGGTATACCTTCTACTTAAGATCCGAGGGCAAGATCTTCGTTGCCAAGAACGGATGCTTTCTGGAAAAAGAGATTCTCTCGAAAGAAGTAAGTGGGAGGAAAGTAGAACTCGATGAAGTACTACCTCTCGAGCGGGACAGTAGTGCAGCTCAGGAAGATGTTCCTGTGATGCCTACACCAACTGAAGAGGAAAATAATGATGATGATCAAGGTACTTCGGATCAAGTTGCTACTGAACTTCGTAGGTCCACAAGGACATGTTCCGCACCAGAGTGGTACGGCAACCCTGTCCTGGAAATCATGTTGTTAGACAACGGTGAACCTTCGAACTATGAAGAAGCGATGGCGGGCCCAAATTCCAACAAATGGCTAGAAGCCATGAAATCCGAGATGGAATCCATGTATGAAAACAAAGTATGGACTTTGACTGACTTGCCCGATGATCGGCGAGCGATAGAAAACAAATGGATCTTTAAGAAGAAGACGGACGCGGATGGTAATGTCACCATCTATAAAGCTCGACTTGTCGCTAAGGGTTATCGGCAAGTTCAAGGGATTGACTATGATGAGACTTTCTCTCCCGTAGCGAAGCTTAAGTCCGTCCGAATCATGTTAGCAATTGCCGCATACTATGATTATGAGATATGGCAGATGGACGTCAAAACGGCATTCCTTAACGGGCATCTTAAGGAAGAACTGTATATGATGCAGCCGGAGGGTTTTGTCGATCCTAAGAATGCTAACAAAGTATGAAAGCTCCAGCGATCCATTTATGGGCTGGTGCAAACATCTCGGAGTTGGAATATTCGCTTTGATGAGATGATCAAAGCGTTTGGGTTCATGCAGACTTATGGAAAAGCCTGCGTTTACAAGAAAGTGAGTGGGAGCTCTGTAGCATTTCTCATATTATATGTAGATGACATACTTTTGATGGGAAATGATATAGAATTCTTGGAAAGCATAAAGGCCTACTTGAATAAGTGTTTTTCAATGAAGGACCTTGGAGAAGCTGCTTATATATTAGGCATCAAGATCTATAGAAATAGATCGAGACGCCTCATAGGTCTTTCACAAAGCACATACCTTGATAAGATTTTGAAGAAGTTCAAAATGGATCAGTCTAAGAAGGGGTTCTTGCCTGTATTGCAAGGTGTGAGATTGAGCTCGGCTCAATGCCCGACCACGGCAAAAGATAAAGAAGAGATGAGTGTCATCCCCTATGCTTCTGCCATAGGATCTATTATGTATGCCATGCTGTGTACCAGACCTGATGTAAACCTTACCGTAAGTTTGGTAGGAAGGTACCAAAGTAATCCCGGCAAGGAACACTGGACAACGGTCAAGAATATCCTAAAGTACCTGAAAAGGACGAAGGACATGTTTCTCGTTTATGGAGGTGACGAAGAGCTCGTCGTAAAGGGTTACGTCGACGCTAGCTTCAACACATATCTGGATGACTCTAAGTCACAAACCGGATACGTGTATATGTTTAATGGTGGAGCAGTAAGTTGGTGCAGCTGCAAGCAGAGCGTCGTGGCGGGATCTACATGTGAAGCAGAGTACATGGCAGCCTCGGAGGCGGCGCATGAAGCTATTTGGTTGAAGGAGTTCATCACCGACCTAGGAGTCATACCCAATGCGTCGGGGCCGATCAAACTTTTCTGTGACAATACTGGAGCTATTGCCCTTGCGAAGGAGCCCAAATTTTAGAAGAAGACCAGGCACATCAAGCGTCGTTTCAACTCCATCCGTGAAAATGTTCAAGATGGAGACATAGAAATTTGCAAAGTACATACGGATCTGAATGTCGCAGATCCATTGACTAAACCTCTCTCGCGAGCGAAACATGATCAGCACCAGAACTCTATGGGTGTTCGATTCATCACAATGTAACTAGATTATTGACTCTAGTGCAAGTGGGAGACTGTTGGAGATATGCCCTAGAGGCAATAATAAAAGTGTTATTATTATATTTCTTTGTTCATGATAATAGTCTTTTATTCATGCTATAACTGTATTATCCGGAAATCGTAATACACGTGTGAATACATAGACCACAATATGTCCCTAGTGATCCTCTAGTTGACTAGCTCGTTGTGATCAACATATAGTCATGGTTTCCTGGCTATGGACATTGGATGTCGTTGATAACGGGATCACATCATTAGGAGAATAATGTGATGGACAAGACCCAATCCTAAGCATAGCACAAAGGTCGGTTAGTTCGTTTGCTAGAGCTTTTCCAATGTCAAGTATCTCTTCCTTAGACCATGAGATCGTGTAACTCCCGGATACCGTAAGAGTGCTTTGGGTGTACCAAACGTCACAACGTAACTGGGTGATTATAAAGGTGCATTACAGGTATCTCCGAAAGTGTCTGTTGGGTTGACACGGATCGAGACTGGGATTTGTCACTCCGTATGACGGAGAGGTATCTCTGGGCCCACTCGGTAATGCATCATCATAATGAGCTCAAGGTGACCAAGTGTCTGGTCACGGGATCATGCATTACGGTACGAGTAAAGTGACTTGCCGGTAACGAGACTGAACAAGGTATTGGGATACCGACGATCGGGTCTCGGGCAAGTAACGTACCGATTGACAAAGGGAATTGTATACGGGGTTTGATCGAATCCTCGACATCGTGGTTCATCCGACGACATCATCGAGGAGCATGTGGGAGCCAACATGGGTATCCAGATCCCGCTGTTGGTTATTGACCGGAGAGTCTCGGTCATGTCTGCATGTCTCCCGAACCCGTAGGGTCTACACACTTAAGGTTCGGTGACGCTAGGGTTATCAGGAAGACAAGTATGTGATTACCGAATGTTGTTCGGAGACCCGGACGAGATCTCGGACATCACGAGGAGTCCCAGAATGGTTTGGAGGTAAAGTTTTATATATGGGAAGTTGTTAAACGGGCACCGGAAAGTTTTGGGGTCATACCGGTATTGTACCGGGACCACCGGAAAGGTTCCGGGGGTCCACCGGGAGGGACCACCCCTCCCGGGGGGCCACTTGGGCTGCGTAGGGATAGCAGCCAGCCCCTAGTGGGCTTGGCGCGCCCCCCTTGGGCCCATGCGCCTAGGGTTGGGGGGGAAACCCTAAAGGGGGCGCACCCCCCTTGCTTGGGGGGCAAGCCCCCCACCCTTTGGCCGCCGCCCCCCTCTAGGGTTTCCCCTAGAGGGCCGGCCCCCTTGCCCCTCTCCTCCTATATATAGAGGGGTGAGGGGAGGGCTGCTACAACGACAACTCAAGGCGCAGCCCCTCCCCTCCCCAACACCTCTCCTCCTCCGTACGTGCTCGGCGAAGCTCTGTCGGAATACTGCTGCACCAACTGCACCACGCCGTCGTGCTGCCCTTGGAGCTGCCTTCCTCAACCTCTCCTTCCTCCTTGCTGGATCAAGACGGAGGAGACGTCGACCGTCCCGTACGTGTGTTGAACGCGGAGGTGCTGTCCGTTCAGCATTTGGTCATCGGTGATCCGAATCACGACGAGTACGACTCCATCATCACCATCCCTTGAATGCTTCCGCACTCGATCTACAAGTGGTATCTAGATGCAAACTCTTCCCCTTGACTCGTTGCTTAGATGAACTCATAGATGGATCTTGGTGAAACCGTAGGAAAAATTTTAATTTTCTGCAACATTCCCCAACAGTTGTGTGGCGTCTAGATGAAGCTACAAACCTACCCCGGTCGTTTAGACCTTTGGACGTCGGGCATGTAGGTTTCATGGGTCGGAGTTATTAGAAAAGTAATTTCATTGTACTACCAAACATTGGTCTCACGTGGTTTCGGACGAGTAGAGGCTCTTTTGGCGCTTCGTTCGAAATTTTGAAACACAAGCATTCACGTTTAGAGTACTCATGAACTATGAGGATTGACCTAAATAGACAATGTTATATTTGACCTTGTATGTCTGAAAGCCACATTAAATTATCTGCTTCTTTTTGAAATTTTGACACTTGAAAATCCTATAACTACGATTATTTTGGAATGGAGGAGCTAAATTTGAGTCTATTTTGTACACGACTACATATGCTATTATGTACAAAATCAGAGCAAAGATTGGTGTCCCCATAATTTAGGTATGATTTACAAATGCCATGATATCAAATTCAAATAATTGAATGGACTTCATGTTGAATTCGATTTTTTAAACCACCTTAAGTTGAATTCAAATGTATGCTAGTTCATAGGTAGCTATTTATAACGTTCATTGTGTAACTTCCGTATGTATAATGTGCTTTACACACACAACATTAACTATACTCATGTTTATATTCGATTGCAAAAGCGATGCATTGTCTGGAGTTCAAAATACTAACTATGTGGATCAATTGTGTCGAATAATAACATAGACATGCTCAAATTCGATAGAATCTAGATGTCTGATGGATCAATGACCGTTCCTTACGCGAATTGCAAATATCATGATCCCATCCTAATATTTGGATACAATTTATATCTTTAATCAATGTGTACAGCAGTCTTTTACGTGTAGTTTCACTCTCCGTCGGTGGTCTCTCACACATGCTCACACACTCTCTCCCGAGGTGTCTTTCTCGCACACCTGCTCTCGATATAATCCTCATTCCCTCTTGTAATCATTTACGACTGTTTTCAATAACCTTTATCACAAGCACTCTTCCTCTCACAAGCATACACACGCACAATCCGCATCGACCCTTTCTATATACATAGACCTGCCTACGTGTCTCCTGTACGCACATTATCTTTAGGCCTGTCTCTCACGCATTGTCTCACACCTCTCTTCCTAATCGACGACTATGATTCTAGCAGAGCATTCTGTAGGATGCCCCTTAAAGTTAGGTTGGATGAATGGTAATATCAAAGATAAAGGGGTTACCTTAGTCCGAGAACCTAGCGTTACAAATCCTAGCCGGCTTTGTCAGTGGACACAGAGTCCTTCACAATTCTGCTATATTTGTCATGTACGACTAGTCATCTATGGGTCTCCCTAAATACGTCACGGGCCGACCAATGTGGCGCAGGATGGAACCAAACGAAGGGCCTCACCTCGACCCACCGGACCTCACACGGTGACACACCCTCTGCCCCCACGTCTCGTTATCTTCTCACACCCACACATAGCAACACAAACACCACACACACAAAAACATTCTCCTGGTGCCTCTAACCCCTCCCCCCTTGCATATACACACTCAAGGGAATCTCTCACCGTGACGTCATATTCGTCTCTCTCTATAGACCACTCTCATTTCTCATGCTATGTCTCCCACGCCCTCCCGCCAGCCCCTCTATGCATGCCTCTCTCGAATACGTAATACACACACATACCTCTCGAGGCCCTGCTAAATGCATCAACTACACATTCACACATGTTACATCACGTACCCCATTGATCTAAAAAGCCCTCTCTTCACGTTTATTTCGCATACAACATTCCTTTTGTATAAAGTGTGGCCAAAAATTATTTTAGAATTTCTACATATATACAACATTACAAAGTTATATGGAGGAGTACGAACGCTAATTTGCATTACATGGTGCCCACAATGAAATTTATTCCGCATTGTGAATTTGTCTATTTTTATACTATATACAAAGTTAGTCATAATAAAGAGAAACGAAGAGCATCTCTCTCTCCATCGCATACCCCCCCTCTACGCCCCTTTCACGTATGCACACAAACTATCTCCAGGTCCTCTAAAAGTAAGCCCCCAGCACATTCACGCATGTTTCATCTTTCTCTCGCGATATATACAATGACGATCATTGTATTTGAAGCGAGAGCACGATACATACATTGGACATCAGAATCCACTCATTATGGTCACCATTTACGTTTTGTGGTTATTATACAGTAATGGGCTCACCGTACAACTTTGTATTTGCTCAAGACATGACTAGTTGACCAGTTAAACGCTCCATGTGGCACCTCTAGTGTTGCATCACATTATCTACTACCATCGTGCCCACCTGTCGGCTTGTATCTACTCTACATCTACACTCTTATAAAATACACTCTTATAAAAAACAAAGTTGGTGATGATGGTGTGCCTGCCATCCTGCAATATAGGCCGTCCGATTTATATCTGACGGATAGGAAAGAAACTATGGCAATTTTGCAAAAAAGTACCCACACACCTCTCCACATTTGCAAATTAGGCCTTCCCTCGTTCATCCTTTTCTCTCACAAGATAAACTAGTCATACATATGCATCTTGATGTTACGTGCAATGCACGGGCATCTTGCTAGTAAGAATGAAAACAAATGACAAAAAATATTGGGCGGTGGTTCGAAGTCATGACCGCGGGCACAACGGACAAGGTGGCCTTCTATTGGTATGCTAAGCCGTCAGCTTTAATACACATGAGCTGGTGTGGTGATTATACACACACGCATGCATGCACGTGAACTGCATGCACGCAACATTCACACGAACACATGCACCCACGCACACACGCAACACTCACACATACACACGCAGCCACGCACACACACAACACTCACACGCACACGCACGCATGCATGCACACACCAGTACACCACACGACCAACACACACTCTCACGCTCAAGTGCTCAACCTACACGTGCATGCACACACATCAAGCCCTGACAGACACATACACAACCAGGTGATTCCCGCGCACGGGTTGGAGTCTTGTCGCGCCTGTGTAAATTTGCGTTTATCTGACCTTTTCCCTATGCGAACTGATAGGTGGGACCCACAAGGAACGTTGTCAATTTAACTAGTCAACATGGCGCCATGCAGACTATTTGGCCGGTCAATAGAGTGCAATCCGATGCTGAACCGTGAGTAAGTGACCGTATAATCACCGCAAAATGTATATAGTGATCGTAATCATCTTATTCTGAAGTTCGGTCACCGTATTACGCTTTTCTCTCTGTAGGCCCTCCAAAACTACATCTCTACACGTTCTCGCATGTTACATCTAACAACTATGCAATACATCACTACTACTACACTCTAACACAATAAATCATATGTGTTTTTAGTTTTACTAGATATCATATTGTTACTTAATTATTCAGTTTGCATACATTAAAAGTGCCTTTGAAATGCATGGCCAGTATCAGTGGCAGAGCTAGCATTTGACATCAGGGTGGTCCGACCCCCCCAAATTTTTTTACAAGAAATATGACATGTGGGCGTTCTAACTACTTACGAATATCACAATATGATCTTACAAACACACTAAAATTTCCAGTTAAGTCTAAGTTTTGCATAAAGAAGCATACATAGTGCATACTATATAGACCATAGTACGTACCTTCAAAAGCTTGAAAAGACTATGTTTCTGGCCTATGCTTTTGCATTGCCACCAAAGTATCAATTATATCATATTCATTCACTTCGGCAAAAGCATCCCTCTCAATGTATTTGACTAGGCAATCATCGAAAAGACTATCACCATCTTATTTCTCAACTTGTTCTTGACTATACTCATGGTAGAAAATGCTCTCTCAACATCTGATGTTGCCACCGGTAGAATCAATACCAATTTTAGAAGCAAGTACACCAAATGATGAACTATATGTATTCCTGTTTGAACAAGCTTAACCGAGAGATCAACAAGATTTCCATGGCCTACACACAAGTTCTTCCGCTTGCTCTTCAGCCACATTTGACATAGACATTGTTGGTTCTTGAGTTTGCTCTTCAATCACAACCGGCATACATACAAGTTCTCCGGCTTGCTCTTCGGCCACATTTGAAATATTCATTGCCTTCTACTTCTTCCCTATCTTCATAGCTTCTCTCTGAAAAAGAGAAACAATGTCTCCAACCCTCTTCATTCTTCAAAAATCCCGTAATAAAATTTAGTTTCTATCAATAAACTAATTGATGCAGAAATGATGTGCAAAATTATGTATATGTTCATCAATTCATGAAAGCATAGTGCAAAAAAGCAAACGCTAAATAAAAAATTAGGGGGTTTCACTACCTTAAATTGATTTGCACGTTTGCTGCCGTGCTGCCACCGGACGGCCGGAGACTGGCTGCTGAGCGGCATCGACAGCCGCTGTCTTTGCAGGGAGGGCGGAGGGGACGGAGGCAGGGGACGGGCGGGCGGCAGGGCCAGGCAGCCACGGCTTGGGTCAACGCCGCAGAACGGCAGAAGGGCAAGGCGGGGGCACGGGGGAGCCGAGGGCCAGGGGCCCGACCGGGAAGGGGAGGCGGCCTAGTCTCCGGCCAGAGACCGACGAGCCGGCGAGGCTGTGAGGAACGGCAGCGCCGCGGCGGTGAGGCGAGGGCGTCAGTCGTCGGATGTCGTCGGGACTGGCTGGCTCGATACAGAACGAGCCAACGAGGTCGTAGTTGTTGGCTGTGGCTCAATGCGTGCCCAACGGAAATTATTCGGCTATTTTTTTCTGACTCGGTAAAACATCCATAGCTATAGGCTGCTCCAAAATCCCAGGGTGGGCTGCGACCCACCCTGGCCACCCTGTAGCTCCGCCCCTAGCCAATATCATCTACCGCGCGGGAAAAATCCCGCCCTTTCTAGTCTAATCGGCTTTGTATCGATGGATCGTGCAAAACAGCAAAACTATAGTAGTACTATACAATACAGGTGACAGTTCACTTAGCCGTTGTGTCGTGTACTCCTCCTTCGTAAGAGTGGAGCGCTTGCTTTCATAAATCTTCTAGTCCCTTTTGCTGACATGTGGGCCATCAAGCTACCGGGTTCACGTGCCATACCGGAATACAGTGCAGAGCAGCCGGGGTGAAGCACCCCAGTCATGGCGCCAGCATAGCAATGAGCCACGAGGCGTCAAATCACAAAGCTGCACCTTTCCCATAGTTAAGTTGGAGGGATGAAGTAATAATGCTAAAAAAAGAAGTTGGAGGGACGAAGCAACCATCATTTCACTCGTTGCTGAATCCGCTTCTCCCTCATCTTCTTCAACTTAACCATGTGTTGCTTCTGCCGTTGTTCTGCCTCATGTGGGACGCGGATCGGCTTGGTAAAGTACTAACACGTGGGACCACATGTTAGCAAACCGCAGGATAATGTCCTCTAAAAATAAGAAACCTCCCCCTCCATCCGCGCGGCAAAATCACCTCCTTTTTACTAATCTTGATTCTATAAGTTTTTAGATCAATATAACTGAGATTTGTATAGATAGCACATAGGAGCAAAACCAAGTGGTACGGTTAAGGGCATCCACAATGTGTAGCCAAATGTGAAAATAGCTTTTGGCATCATGGGAACAATTGTGGACGGTGTTGCCAAAGCCAAAAAGATGGAACCGAAGCTCCCCGATTGATTGATTGAAGGAATAGAAAAATGCAACGTCTCTCCTCTTTCTCCCATGCTTGGACACATGTATAGTATAGAGCACAGAGTATACTCCCTTGTCTCTTCCATCACAAATCACAAAGTAGTGAGGCATCAAATCACAAAAGCACGGGTGAAGAAACCATCATTTCACTCTTCGCTGACTCCACTTCTCCATCGTCTTCTTCGAGAAACCATCTCACCGCACTAAGCTGGACGGACGCCGCTATTGTGTACTACTAGTAGTACTAGTACATTTACGCGTCCTTTGGTTCAACGGACTTCCTAGATGCAAATAAGGCGGTTATCTCGGCTTGCAGGCGGCACTTGCGAATGACTTACCGTGGTCTCCCTCAATGGTGTTCTCCGTCGAATGCACTTCGCCAAACCACAACGTTCGAGATATCGTCGATGTCACCGCAATGGGGAAGGAAGTCAAATATAGTTACTACATCCATTTTTTCTACACAAGGCCAGTATATCAAAATTACAATTTGCAAAAGGCCACTAACAGTAATCGAGGCAAAGTTGATGGGGTTTGCCTCGTACTAGCAACCAAGGACATTAATATCCCCTGCATGCATGCGGAAGTGAGAAGGTTGGTTTGCATGTCACTGCATTAATCAAGTGATGAGGAGTTATATGGTTAGCTCTTTGGTCTATGGAGAAAAAATACGCATTAATTGACACGTGAAATGAGGATTTGTACCGATTAAATCCCATGAAGGAAAACCCCGCCTTTCTTTTTTAACACTAGTACTACTAGCACGTACTACGTACTTATCCTGTTTGGGTCTAGGCCTTGCATTGCCATACTTCGCCACACATTTTTGCCAAGCTTGCCTAAAGTTTTCAAAATGAAAAGGAGGTACACTTACGCATGGCTGTCGTGGTTGCACCGCACCCTCACACGGTCGCTCCTGCATGCCGCGGTCGCACCGCACCCTCACACATTCGCTCCTGCACGCTGCAAACCCAACCAAGGGAACACACCCTCACATGTGAACAAACCAAACTCAGCCATCCTACCGCTGACACATAATTTTCGTTCATAGAGTATGTTTATCCAATCACATGTTGGGTAGTTCCCATATGGCCCATGCGGTGGTCTGTTGGGGAAGAAGAAGAGGTGAGGAAGAAGGGTTAGGAGACGTAGGATATTCATCCAACCGCCTAAAATGGTAGACTGACCCAAGTCAGGAGACATGCATAACAATATATGTTTTTACACAGCAAAAGATCCATAAAAACAACAGCATAAATAAAAACTACCACTGCTCGCGGAACGAGACGGCCTCGTCATCTTTGGCTGCCGGCGCGAACAAGCCGTAGCTGCCGACGTGTGTCTCGGCACCGTGGTTATCCTCGGCCTCCGGCTTCTCATTCACGTGGAGTGTGCGAGCTCTCTGCACGGACGAGAGCACAGCCCGGTTCAAGTCGAGGACGTCCGGTTCCGCCTGCAGGAGGGCCTCGATGGCAGCGGCATCCGCGCGCTCCACGTCGAGTCGAGCCTCCGCCGCTCGGTTCAAGTCCAGGACGTCCGGTTCCACCTACAGGAGGGCGTCGATGAGGGCGGCATCCGCGCGCTCCGTGTCGAGTTGAGCCTCTACCACCAGGTTCAAGTCCAGGACGTCCGGTTCCGCCTACAGGAGGGCCTTGATGGCAGCGACATCCGCGTGCTCCGCCTCAAATTGAGCCTCCGCCTCCCGGTTCACATCCATGACATCCGGTTCCGCCTGTAGGAGAGCCTCGATGGCAGCGGCATGCGCGCGCTCCGCTTCGAGTTGGGCCTCTGCCTCCTGGTCCTCCTTTAGTATCGCCATGTTGAACCGCTGGTCCGCCTGCACCATGGGGGACCCGGACGCTGGCACGAAGTTGACGTCCATCGTCTCATACCCATCAGGGGTCTTTTGCACCGTGACCTCCGCCATGAACATTGGATCGGCTTTCGCCTCCTTGTAGCTTGGCTCCAGAGAACTCGGGGATTGTCCCGCCGCAAAGTGAGCTTGGGAACGAAGATCTGTGGCGCCGACCGTCGCCGCGATTTCTGCATGGCGCTCCGACGTCAGCATCTTGTAGTAAGTGATCTTGCGGCGCACCATGGCTTTCCGGCAAACTAGGGGACGCTTGATGCTGGCTAGGGGATCGAAAGGTGGGGGAATGGGATGGAGATTAGGTGTGGTTTTAGGGCAGTGGCTGGCGTAGGACGAGCAATGGAGGTTCTGGTGTGAATAGTGGTTCCGGTGACGACCGGTCAAGCGGTTTTGACTGTACATCGCTCTTGTCGCATTCGCGTTGCAGCCTGGCACGCTGGACCCTCCACATCGCTCACCGAATTGAACGTGCTTCATCTTGCGTTTTCGCTCACTTGTGGGACCGCAGTTGAGAGCAAATCGACGTCCCTCCCCCTCCCCGCCCGCGTCATTTATACTACCACTCCCTCCGTTTTATGTGGAGTAAATAAAAACAGAGGGACTGACGTGGCTGAACCCATTGAGTAACTGACATGCGGGGCCTAGCAAGCATGGGGGCCGCGAGTAAGTGACTGAAAGGGAGGGTAAGGCAGGGATACCTATGTCAGAGGATCCACTTCCACTACTACTCTCTCCTTCCATTTACTATATAGGGCCTAATGCGTTTTTCGAGGCTAACTTTGACCAAATGTTAGAGTAATAATATAGGACATGCAACTTACACAAAGCATATGGTCAAATTCGTATGTGAAAGGAGTTTCCAATGATATAATTTTCACATTATACATCTCATGTACTATTAATCTTGTCAATAGTCAAATGCGGTTTTGAAAAATGCATTAGAGCATGGTTAATAATATAGCCAGTCGATGGCTATGAGGGATTGCCATGTCATCTATAGCCATCATCTATTATATGCACCCATACAGTAGTGTGGGCTATAAGGTTGTCTATTTGCCGCAAAAAATTATAAGGTTGGCTATTGTATTAGTACTTTTTTTCCATCTCCTCTCTATCTCTTTCTTCATATTTATTGAATTTAACTAGGGATGTGTACATAGCTAGGCTCTTGCATGAGAGCTCACTCCCCTTACTTTTTTACATCTCTCTCCTCCACATAGGCCCTATATAAATGGAAGGAGGTAGTACTACTATGAGCACTGCATACTCTAGTACAGATGTTGTCAGTACTCCACTAGTACTATTGGACAGGGAGGTTAAAAAAGTTACTATTGGGCTGGCTATACGTGGCGAAATCCTAGTAGGAAGAGCATGCGTGAGAACAAGCACATTCACGTGGTTGAAAACAAATTGGAAACCATCTCGAGTACAAATCTAGGAGTATGTACAAATCTAGCAATATTGATTGGGCATTGTTGAATGTTGATACTTTTTTGATCAAAGTAGAGATACTTTGACTACACATAAAACTTATATGTAAACTAGAAAGGATAGGGGGGAGTATATTTTATGTTCAAAAACAAAACAAACATTGAATAGCCTTTATATATGATTTGCGGATGCTAGGATCACCGGTTCAAAATTTTGAATCCGCCTTAGGTATCACATGCCCCCACTCGTTCTCTCTCGATTTCATCTCGGGGTCCGGAGATCGATTGAAAGAGGACTAGGGTGGGTACATGCGAATGATACTCGGCGGAATGTTCAAATGAGGCATGCAGGAGGATGGACTCGACCGGAGGGCGACATGATCGATGGAGAAGAGGGTTGGAGAGGAATGTGAAATAAGCAAACACCACATGATTATACTTGAACGGCTCAAATAAACAATAAGTTGTCTCGCTTGACCTACATAGTGAAAGGCCTAATGCGCAACACGGAGCACTGACGCTCGAATATGGCCGGGAAAATAGGGAAACCGACATGTGGGGCACACCCGTCGGGACGACATAGCGCACACTAGTCCAATGGAGGAGCTGGCCCACGACCTCCTCGCCATCGACAACCGTTCATGTGGGTGGTGGGGGCCAACAACGTGGCGCAGCTCCAGCACCGCCTCTGGACACGGCGACCGCGGTGAGCGACATGCTCATTATCGCTAGACATGGTCGGTTTTAGTGTGCTGAGGGTGGCGTTAGTGCTGTGGCACGACCAATAGTATGTTTGTGCCCAAGGTTACCCCATCAAAGCATTGGGTAGCCAAAATTTTGGTTGAGGTTTTGGTTGCCCATGATTTGGCCGACATTGGCAAGAAAAATGAACTAGAGTTGGCTAGAGTTCATTCGCATGCCAACAAAATGGCAACCATCCAAACAAAGACCAATCTTTGGGTCGTGACCAAAATTTTGGTAAGGTGCACTTTGGCCACAATCCAAACACACCCCAACACCCGGCTCGTCGAGGATGCACGGGGCGCCGCGACGCGTCTGCAGAGTGGTGTAGCGCGACCAACTGCATCCTCAGGACCTAAGACCATGCCGGGTCGTCATGCTTTTTCAATGACATGCGGGGATCGCATGTGAGCAACGGGCATCTCCAACGTTGCCACGACCTCAGCTGACTACCCTGGCACTCTAAAAACCCTCGCCCCTCGCACCTTCACGCGGTGCATTCCTAGCTGGCGCCAGCTGCCCGCATTCATGCCTTCCATTCATATGCCGTCGTTAAGAGGCTCGGTGCCCGAGGAACCAACTCCGGCGACTTAATGACGAACCCAGACGCTTGGCCTCACCGGAATGCGCTACTTAAAGCGGCAACGCCCAGCTAACCTCCACACCGTAGCGCATCGTCCTCCTACCTTGCACCACAACTGCCATGACCGCAAGTGTGAATGCTCTACGAGAGATCTTGTCTTCGGGGATGAAGCTTGAGGTTGCCGCCCTCGCTCAAGTCGCCTCTTGCGACGCAATAGCGGCGTAGCCGGGCACGGACGCGACCGCACAAGTGGTGGCCACGCTGGCGGCCGATAACGGGAGCACCATCAGCCACGCGTCCTACTTGCCGCCGTCTAACGTCCGGGACCGCCGAGGTCAGGGACTCCTCCGAGGATGAGTAGGGCATGGGAGGCGGCAGGGCATGGTGTGCCAACTGGCCGGTCTGTATCCCGTGTTCTACTCTTCCTCGCCGGAGAACGCACCTTCACTTCACGGGTCTTGAACCCCGCCCCCGTACATAGATATCGCAGATGGAGGACGTCGGTCACCGCCGTAGAATAGGTTTAGGGTCAGGTTTCTTTTATTTTTATGTCCTATAAAAGTTTGAAATGTAACAAAAATCTGCCGTGTTTGCATTAATCTCGGACGGTCTATATGAACTTTCACAATAATATAGTATATTGTAGGAGTACTAGCAAGATTCCCGTGTGTTGCACGGAAGATCAAGATCTTGTGGGAGAAAAGGATGAACGAGGGAAAGCCTTATCTGCAAATGTGGAGAGGAGTGCTGGTAAATTGTCATAGTTTCCTTCCTATCCGTTAGATATAGACCGGACGGCCTATATTGCAGGATGACAAACACACCATCATCACCAACTCTGCTTTTTATTGAACCGAGACAAAGCTAACATGCGAAGTAAAATAAACACATAGGGACTATACATACACAATTTATTTTAGGCACTCCAATAGTACGTCCACTACACATTCACACATTTCACATCTTTCTACATCTACGGGAACCTACGAAAGGGTTAACGTAAATTGCCTCTCTCTCTCCTCCCCTGGTTTTCATGGTGGTGGGCCCCTCCCTCCCCCAATCTACAATCAACAGCTCACACATTTCACATTACGTTAATTACGTAACTGGGATTACGTAGGTGTAGCATTACTCGTCCTAGAAAACCCAACTAAGCCAAGCTACCAGCATATCGCGCGGGAAAAGACCCGGCAGCGCCGTTTTAGTCGGGATTACCATATTACTAGTAGTAGTATCGATGGATCGCGAACAACTTTTTTTATTTGAGGGGGCAAAGCACCTTGTTTAAAAGGAAAAAAGGCGGTACACTCACAACACTCCTGTCGCGGTCGCATTGCACCCCACACACGTTCGGTCCTGCACACGGCTCACGCAAACGGAACGCGTTTCAGCTTGCCTCTTCACTGACACGTTGGACTGCACTTGGAGAAACCGACCATGCGCCAAACTCCCCACGCCCACCGCGCGAAAATCCCCCCCCCCCACCCAATAATTCCCCCCAAATCCGACTCAACCGCCCTTCGGCCAACTCGCCAATAATATTCCCCAAACCCCCTCCCCCACATCCCCCTCCACTTTATTCGCTATACCAAAGCCGCCCTCCCCGCCACGCTGATATGTCAGCGCCGCGGTTCGTTTAGGGGGCGCACGACGATCCTCTCGCTCCCACATTACGCTCTCGTAGACTGCCGTCCTGTAGCCGCGCCGCCACCGCTGGCTATGTTCTTGTGGAGGCACATGACGGTCAGCGCCGCCACCGCTGGCGACGTTCGTGTGGAGACGCATGGTGGTCATCTTCTCCCACGGTACACGCATTCTAGACGGAGGCCCCGTGCATGTCGGTGTTGCGTTGAATGTTAGGTGATAGACGCTGTTAATCTCACTGTTTGCCAAAGTAGTTTACAGTCAATATACTCTGCTTAAGAAGCTTCCTTGCCCTATTTTGCACTCAGTCTTCTTAGCTGAGATGGCATGCCAAGGCCGATTAGTTGTTAAAATATCCTGCCATATATTTATTGTGACGTAGATTGCCATGGTCTAGTAGCGAATCTGTTAGGTGAAATAGCTATACACCATTTTATACTCGATCTTTGTTCCTGTGATGGCCTTCGATAGTTTGATGGCTGTGTGCTTGGCCTCATTGACTGCTGAAACAACCTGCCATAATTTAGCACTCAAATTTGTTTGCTTAATTAGCTTTACATATATTTCGTTACTTCGATCTGCTCATCCAAATATCTTGCCATAGCTTCAGACATCGACCTAGGTATTTTTTCTGGACTTCATAAAAAAGCATATATGTTTTTCCTGTAATATCTAGTAGAAGAACTAATTTGTATGTCTAACAGATGGACATGACTTGGATAACTTATGCTCGAAGATTCTCCGCTGCATATGTTGAGGGGGTTGAAAACTTCATGAACTTTATCAGAGCTGAGTACGGTGGTCCGAAATCAGATGTCCTCTGCCCGTGTAGCAGTTGTATGAATTCAGCTACAAGACCCCAGTCAACTGTGCAAAATCATCTACACTTGTATGGGATGTCGGTCACATATACTAGGTGGGTTCATCATGGTGAAACTGTGAATGTCAATGTTATTGACTACGTGGAAGCAGCAGATCACCATCTTGATCTGCCTGATGCTCAGGTGGAAGAGGAGGAGGAGGTGGTGGTGGCGGAGCCAGTGACTTTGACCAACATTGAAACAATGCTACGAAATGCTCGTGCATTCCGTGAACTTTCACCTGTAGAAGAAACACGGTGGGCCCGCATGTTGGAACAACGCAACGTGGCTGTCACCCCAGGAAATAAGCTATTAGTATTCTCAGCTATGGTCACCTTTCTTCAGGTGAAGACATCTGAGCGGATGACCAACAAATCATTCTATGCGATGTTGGCTGCTTTCCGCAAATCTTTCCCAGATGCGTCTGAGCTGCCACACACCTACAGTAAAATGAAGAATTTCCTTCGTGGAGTAGGAATTGTATATGATATGATCCATGTTTGTAGGAATAATTGTGTTCTATTCCGGAAGGATTATGCCAACTTAAGTGAATGCCCGAAATGCAAATCATCAAGATGGAAAGATGCTGATGCTGTGAAGAGGATTCCTCATAATGTTCTGAGACATTTTCCAATTATACCAAGATTGCAGAGGTTGTTTCATGATGCTGAAACAAGAGAGGATGTACTATGGCATTCTAGGAACCAAGAGTATAGAGATCAGAATGTAATGAGTCATCCATCTCATGGTAGTGAGTGGAAAAGCTTCAATCATAAACACAAAAAGTTTGCTGCTGACCCGAGAAACATTAGACTTGGCTTAGCTTCAGATGGATTTAACCCATTTGGCCACCAGTGTGCCACATATAGCATGTGGACAGTGCTTGTTATCCCTTACAACATGCCTCCAAATGTCTGCACCAAAGAATCAAACTACATGATGGCCTTGCTCATCCCAGGTCCAAAAAGTCCTGGAAAGGATTTTGATTTGTTCATGGAGCCTCTTGTGGAGGAACTTCAACAACTATGGAGGGGTGTTCTCACTCGAGACCTATATAGCAGCCCACCAGCTGATTACTTTCTGCGTTCTATTATAATTTGGTGCATCCATGGTTATCCGGCTTTGGGCACTATGTCAGGGCGAACGACACATGGTTACAATGCATGTGTTCGCTGTGATAGGAATCCGCTGTCATACGCAATACTTAGCAAGATCTGTTACATTGGACACCACCGTTTTCTTACCAAGGACAAGCCACATCCTAGAAAATACTGAAGACATGTGTTCAATGCAAAGCATGAAAACCGTGATGCGCCAAATAGGCTCACCGCCGATGAGTTGCAAGTGGAATTAGAGAAGGTCAGGCATATTACACCAGGAAACCATCCTGGTAATGGTAGCGGGAAAAGGAAGCATGGCAGGGCAGGAGAGAGATTATTGTTTACCCGCAGGTCCACTTTGTGGGACTTGGAGTATTGGAAAGATTTGGATCTGCAGCATAATCTTGATGTGACGCACATCGAGAAAAATATATGTGACAGCATTATCGGCACACTTCTTAATATTGAAGGCAAGACGAAAGATACCTTAAAATCTAGGATTGATTTGACACACCTGGGTATCAGACGGGATTTGCAGGTGCAAGATGAAGGTAAACCACGGGATATGGCACCAACTGTGTACGTCTTGGACAAGGTAAAAAGAAAATAATTCTGTGAGGTCATGTCATGTGTGAGATTCCCACATGGATTTGCTTCCAACCCTGAAAGGAGAGTCAGGTCAGATGGAAACAAGGTACAAGGGTTGAAAACTCATGACTGCCACGTCCTACTTCAAAGGGTTTTACCTGTTATCATTAGACGATTGGGCCACCCTGACTTATATAGAGCAGTTGCAGAGTTGGGACAATTCTTCGGGGAACTCTATAGTAGAAATATCAGGGTAGATGCTTTGGAGCATCTTAGAGACAAGATACCAACTATCCTATGCGACCTTGAGAAGATATACCCTCCAGCCTTCTTTGATGTGATGGTGCATTTGGATGTTCATCTACCTGATGAGGCACTACTTAGAGGTCCAGTACAGTATGGCTGGATGTACCCTATTGAAAGGCGGCAGTCACTTTCAAGGGCTATGTTAGGAACAGAGCTAGACCCGAGGGTTCCATTGCAGAGGCCTACATTGCTACAGAACCATTGACATTCTGCTCAAAATACATTGAAACAGCTGATCAACTTAGCAAAGAGGTGGTGAAGACAATCTCGGGCTCATTGTTTTCGATTATTCTGTTCGATTTACAGGGAAGAGTCGACAAGAGGACAAAGCTAAAGATTTGGACAAAATGGTTTGGTATGTGTTGAATAACTGTCCTGAGATACTAGCTTATATCAAGTAAGTGCTAAGTACTGCATCTTATTCATCGTAATCTACTGAACTTGCAGCACATTCTTATATGTTTAGATGTTTGACGCGATCACTTTGTTGTGCAGCATCTACAAAAAGGAGTTACTGCCGCAAAATCCAAGAAACATTGACAAACTGGTTATGGCAGGATTGCGAAATGGTTCAAGAGCCATGTAAGCTTTTGAATTGCACTGTCAGTTTTTTTAATATATTGAGTACATAAGATGATCATCTTGTCTATTTTCTAACCATAGGTTAAGAAGATGTGGGAGGATGGGCCGGCAGTTGATGATGCCCTTTACTCACTAGCAATGGGTCCTGATGCTCGGGTAAGACATTATGAATCTTGCGTTGTTGGAGATGTGCGCTACAACACCCTTGCACGAGACGAAGGCAGGAAGACACAGAATAATGCCATCATGAGTAGGTATACGTATGTCAAAGAGACAACTGAAATGTATACTAACATAACAGACATTGGTCAGGTGCAGTATATCTCTAGTTTCGAGGATCATCAGTGTGTGGTTCTGTTGTGCTGTCGTTGGTATAACATGTTTTCTAGGATCACAAAACCCAGAGTTGATGATTATTTCAAATCCATCAATGTCAAGGCGGCGTACCAGACCAACGAGCCTTTTATTTTGGCAAATCAAGCAACATAGATATTTTTCTTAGAAGACACATTTGCACGTAGTGATGACTGGAGAGTATTGCAAAGGTTTGAGAAGAGGAATTCGTTTAATGAAGTTGCATAACAAGATGATGCTTACACTGCTCCTGATGTACAAGATAACACGGATGTTCCTAATATCTTTGAGAACCATCACGTCAATGACACCGTCGAAAAGATTGCCTGTCGTGCTGTGGACATATAAGAGTTGATCAAGAAGAAGCCAATGTTCGAGGACGTTGAGGACGGAGAAGAAGATGAAACTGTGGGGAATTACGATTCAGACTGATACACATGGCGAAGATGTTGACGCTTCTACTGCGGATGATGATTACCTTGCTTTTGTCGTATTTGCCTGTCCGAAGACATTTTTTTATCTACTATGTGAAATTGTGTTTGCTATGACAACTGAAACCTGATGAACATGTTGTTTAGTATTTTGCTGTGAGAACATCACTTGTTATGTATGCTGATTTGTGTTTGGTGATTGTATGAAGACTAAAACATGATGACATTGTTGTTTAGTTGTACTCATATTTGGCTCTGAAACATGAATTTGATGACATAGTTTGCTGTTGGACTCTAATTTGCTCGACGTCTTCGAATGAGAACAAAGTTGACCCGACATGGCCTCTGCTAATTTATTTATTTATTACCAAAAGGGCCTCTGCTATTTATTTATTTATGAGCCAAATGGATACCCCATGATTTCCATTAATAGAAATCATTAGATGTTCACAACACTACGCCCAGCCTGCTACACAGGTTTCATTCATTACTAGTTTCAGCAAAGTGCTCATGTCATAGCCACTGAATACATCGCGAGTGCTACATACACTACAAATAAAGATACAATCATCCTACAGAGCACATCAATGTTTCCCATTATCTTCACAAGCTCTTTCATCTCCTCATTGTTGTGAATGTCGTTTAGCAGTTGTTGCTTGGCCATGATTAGATGAACTACATCGTTAACCTTCTGCTCTACATCTTCCTCTTCTGCTGTTCCTTTAGTTACATGTCCAACACCCCAACCTGCTAGTATTGGGATATCTCAGCTAACCAAATAATCAGCGTAGTTGCATTCCCCCACATCAGCAACTTCCTAGAAATACAAATCACACGAATCTTCCCTTTTCTACACGAATCGAATTGGAAGATCATCAACCAAACTATTAAAAAAATCAGCAACTGAAAGCAGCAGAACAACACTTAAACATATTATTACCCCATGATTCAGATATTTGTAGAAGACTCGCAAGGGTTGAGGATTGTGGTTGAGACGCGACGGATGACTCTGCGTGATTTGCAGCAGTGGCACGACACCAACAGCAGCGGGTTGCGATGAGTAATCGGCTGCGGTTCACGTGCCGACGGGGGTGTGATGAGACCCATAGGAGATGGTACGGGTGGCGACTTCTCACATATCTGGTTGTTGCCTGCTGAAGAGCAGGTGGACGAGCAGCCAGCGGACATGGTTGCTGCGGCCAGAGCTTCTGATGCTAGGCAGAGTAAGTAGAGAAGAGGAGAAGCAAACGTTGGATATGTCAGTTTCATTACTTGCACCATATATAGTCATAGTCTAGGTTTGGATTCGAACCAGCTATAGGAGCATGTCTCTCTTTTTTCTAAAACTCAGCAACGTCTCTTTATTGGTACACTAGCTTGTTCTGTACGCCTTCTCAAGTCTTTGATTTTCTTTCCCTTTTTTTGCGAGGAATGAAGGAGGATAAAATTGAGAGTTCCTGGGACTCGAACCCAAGACCTCTCGGTTGAAAACCAAGGTGCTAGTAACTTATGTGGCGAACACTCTCTGGGAGGAGGACGGCAGACGAACGCATTTTCCTCGCAGTTTTAGTTGCGACACAATATCGAATGGTCGCAGTTTTGGGAATGTTATCAGGCGAACGAGCCCAATTTTTCTTTTCTTCCTATATTTAAAAAAGTATGCTACTTGGTGCCAACCTTGACCGTTGGATTGACATTCAACGTCTGTGGTGTTTCTTCAGTCACTTCTTCCTCGATCCTCCAAAGCCAAACCAGCGCCGGTGGGACCGCCTGCTCCCGCCTCCCACGGCTGGCTGTGCTACCATGCACGCATCATGGCCACATTGCACCCTAAAACTCTGCCCATCTCCCCTGGTTCTTGTTCGTTCCCGTGCGAGGCCTCACCATCGTCCTCCGCCTTGGTTCGCTCACCACGACGCCGCCCTCCGGTGTTGTCAACATGGTCAACAACCGAGAGGAATAAGGAGATGCCTGTACATGGTGAGGATGACAGTAGGGATCCAGCAGCGTGCGCAGTAATTTTGTTTTTTCGGGATGGAGAAGGGTATCACTAGGTTGTGCATAAGGATGGCAATTTTACCCATGGACATGGATACCCATGGATATCCGACCTGAATGGATAGGGTTTGGATATGCTTTTGTGCCCATGGGCAATGCCCAAACCCGACCCGATTACTCGTGGATAGGGCATGGATATAATCTTATACCCATGGGTATACCCAAACCCGACCCGATAGTATTAATTAATGAAAAAAATCTACTATCCCTACCCCAATGTCACATGTTCCACTGCAATATAACACTTTGTTATCTAAAGCATGCAAAATAAATTGGGCAATCCCCGTCGTAACCTTTATTAGTTGACATTCAATCCCCACCATAACGTACTCCAGTGCCCCCTTCCCTTATTTTTATCTCCTCATCATTCTCATCTTTCAGGAAAATACTAAATGATAGTAGGTTGTTAGTGGACTTTGATTTACTATAAGTGATGCTTAGCTTTCCATGAGGTGAAGAATGGAAGAGCTTATCTCCTTATGTTAACAATTTGATATGTCTTATTATATGTCTTGAGAGGACCCAATGGATATCCAGTGGGTATGGATATCCATCGGGTTTGGACATGGACATAATTTTTCATCCATGGATTTTTTCATGGGCGGGCAAAGACTGTCTGAATGGATATGGATATGGATTTGATATTGTTCAACCCGATCCAAACCCGACCCATTGCCATCCTTAGTTGTGCGGGACCTGTGGCCCGTCTATCCCAGGCTTTTATTTCATATGTTTAGCACATGACTATCCCATTTTGTTTTTTTCCTTTCTGAAAATGGCTAGCCAGCTATTTTGTTTTTTGCGGAATAACCAACGAAGGCCTACTTGCTTTTCTACGCCCTCCTGGGCCGGAAATCTTTCAAGAGGAGGGATGCATTTTGCCCAGAAAATGGGCTATAAGTAATAAGAAATGGGCTATAAGTAATAATAAATGGGCTGTAAAATGAGAAAACACAGCAAACAGGCAATTAGTTCGAAAAATACTATTTTCTTTCGGATTTTGATATTTTAAATTTCATTGTTTTTGAGCGGGTAAAATTTCATTGATTTCAAATTAAGGTATATTTAGATTTAAAATTAATTTGAATCTGGCTAGAAATTTCTGGCTGTATGCTGTTTGGGACAGATTTGGAGGCTGACTTGTGGGTCTACTAGGTTGACGTGTACGAAAGGCTTTGTCAACTTAGTCCACAAATGATTCTAGCAGCAGTGACCGCTGGATGTTAATCCAATGGCCGTGTTGCTTCTTCAATATCTGATCTTCTTGCTCCAGCCACCCAAACCAGCGCCGGTGGGACTGCTTGCTCCCGCCTCCCGTGGCCGGCTGTGCTGCCGCACAGGCCGCACCGCCCCACCCTACTTCATTGCTGGCCAGGCCATTCCTCTACTCACCCACACCTCCTGTTATTTTCCGACGATGGCAGCCGGACCAGTAAACCCTCGTACTCCCCACCACGTGGGCAACCATTGCCAAGTCTTCCCCGGCTCCGTGTCATTCCCTTCCTAGGCCTTGCCGTCGTCCACCGCCATGGTGCTCTCGGCACGGCCTGGTCAACATGGTCAATGAACGGATCCATCAGACGTGGACTGTACGTGGAGAGGCTGACAGCTGGGTCCATGGCCGCACACAAGGAAATGCCTCCTTATTACACGCAAAATAATGATTCCTCTACCTGACAGCTGGGACCCATCGGAAGGGCCTCTATATTT
>NC_041387.1:557899180-557901001 GCF_002162155.2 Triticum dicoccoides
CCCACCAACTATATATTCGCACGCAAGGAAGTGCCTCCTTATTACGCACAAAAAAATGAATACCCCCTACTAGGTGGGACCCACTATAGTGGGAGGCTGACTTTTGGGCCAACTAAGTTGACAGAGACGGAGGGCTTTGTCAACTTAGTCAATATGACCGATTCTAGCTCTAGTGACCGTACAATGTCCATCCAACGGCCGTAGTGCTTCTTCAACCTCTGGTCTTCTTGCTCCAGCTGCCCAAACCAGCGCTGGTCATGCCGCATGCACCTACCTCCCGTGGCCGGCTGTGATGCCGCAGAGGCCTCACTGCCCCTACTACTCCCACCGCTGGCTAGGCCATCCCTCTACTCACCCACACCCCCTGTTATTCTGCGGCGACAGCCTCACACCGTAGCCGAACCAGTGAACCCTCGTACTCCTCTCTGCGCGGGCTTCCACTGCCGCGTCTTCCCCGACTCCGCGTCATCCCCTTCCTAGGCCTCGCCGTCGTCCACCGCCCTGGTGCTCTCCGCACGGCGTGGTCAACATGGTCAAGGAACAACTTCCATCGGAAGAGTACTGTACATGGAGAGGCTGACAACAGGGTCCATGGAGGCCGCAAGGAAGTGCCTCCTTATTACGTGGAAAATAATTATTCCTCCACCTGATACCAGGGACCCACCGGACGGGCTACCGTATTTCGCAAAAAAAACGTTCCCCCCTGACTGCTGGGACCCACCAGCTACATCTTCGCACGCAAGGAAGTGCGTCAGGAAAAAAATGATTCGCTCCCTAACTGCTAGGACCCACCAGCTACATCTCCGCATGCAAGGAAGTGCCTGACAGTCGGGACCCACCTGGTCGAAGCGTACGTAGCATTGTCATTCTGGTCGCGAACGTGTACATACATACTGGTGGATGTAGAGGCGCGCGCGTGTCGTAGTAGAGGCGCGCACGTAGCATGTACACGTACGTACAGTGGCCGGTGTGCAAGAAAGAAAATACGACCACGTACATACATACAGACGGGGTCTCGAATGCCTACTCACGCATATGTCTGGCCAGGGCTCGTGTACATGGCTGGGTCGGAACGGAGAAACATCGTCGTCATCGTGTTCATGGGGAGCCAACCGGCTGGGTCAGAATGGAATGCATCATCGTGTTCATCGGGAGGGCTTGGATGGAACAGGCGATGGAAACCTAGCAACGAGGCATGGCGTACCGCAGAACGGAAGAAACAACCTTATGTCCGACCGGGCACGTTTGAAACGGGATCCTGTTCATCGAGAGGGGTCTGGCGTACCGCAAAACGGAGGAAACGGGCTTGTGTTGGACCTCCTACGGTCGAAACAGGGTCCTGTTGATCGGGAGGGGTGGGGCGTACCACAAAACGGAGGAAACGGACTTGTGTTGGAGCGCTATGGTCAAAAAGGGGGTCCTGTTCATCGGTAGGGGTGTGGCATACCACAGAACAGGACGGGGGTCCTGTTCATCGGGAGGGGTGTGGCGTACCGCAAAACAGGACTCCACGGGATACTGTTCATTTCCACCGTCGACCTCCTCCAGCCTCCACGGGCTACTGTTCATCCATCGTCGACCTCCTCCAGCCTCCACCTGCGACTGTTCATCCACGGGCTCCTGTTCATCCAGCCTCCACCGCACGCTACTCCATCGGCTACTGTTCAACCATCCCTCTCCACGGGCTCCTGTTCAACCACCCCTCCACGGGCTACTGTTCATCCACCCCTCCATCGTCTACTGTTCATCCAGCCCTCCACGGGGTCGTCATGTTCATCCAGCCCTCCACGGGGTCCTGTTCATCCAGCCCCAACCGTCTCG
>NC_041387.1:557901452-557926724 GCF_002162155.2 Triticum dicoccoides
CGACTTCAGTTAGCAGCAATACCGAAGGAACTGCTCGATCGGGTTCAGTTAACAGCCATCGATCAATCGCTCTGGTTCAGTAACGAGTAGCCTGCAGTGCAATCGCTCAGGTTCAGTTACAGCCCAACGCCTTGCACCCACGCGCGTACGTGTATGAGAGAAACACACATCGCTCGGCCCCGACCACCCACCATAATCGGGACCACCCGATATTTTCCTCGCCCTTGCTTCTACCACGGTTTTTTACGTCATGGACGACCCAAAGAATGTCATGCAGCTGCGTCTCCGGCCCGCCCAGGACGAAAATCCCAATTTCTGTCATGATTTCTTGTCATAGAAGTAGGAGCCCACCACATCTTAGATGATACCAGGTTTTGTCACAATTATCGTCATAGAAGTGTCATAAGTATGACATAATTTTTTTTCATTCAGCCCAAAATGTCACAAATGTGTCTTTTTTTCTACTGTACCATGCACTGCTCAGACAAACCGCATTTGCTCGATTCAATGCAGTGCCGCATTATGCCTACCTCAAGCTCAAGATGCCCGGACCTCGCGGTGTCATAACAGTTAATGGAAATACGGAGCGCTCCCTCCGTAGTGAGGAGCACACCGTGGCCCTTGCAGCAGAAATACATAGTAGCCTTCTTAGGCAGAATCTCAATTCAGCAATAAATCCCATGGACACCATCAAGCGAGTCTGAACTACTCTGCAGCAGGACCGTCCAGCTCGCCCAGAGCTCCACTAGCAATTTGGCCTCTGTCCTAGTCCCAATCAAGCGGTGAAATTCGTGCCGCGCGTACATAACTACGCACTTACAATACCATGGGCATGGATGGAGGCACAACTAGACCACAATCCACAATGCGGCTCAACCGCCCTGGATCCGCATACCTTCACTTTTTCTCTTCCTTTCAGGGTTTTCTCTTATTGAGGCTCTTCTGATAACCTGATCATCGGACCCATCGCGGGACGGATATACCAAGAAGGCAAGGGGCTTGGACGTACAAGGGAATACCAAGGTGGTCTCTACTAACGATCATTATACCTGTTTTACATACCCGCACGCAGCTCGCTCTTGGTCATGGCATGTCAAATAGCCCTATTTGCTTATCACACTACCTGTACACATACGCCTCGACGTATTAATGAAATTACAATCGAAAATAATTTGCAACGTCAACTCTTTACTTAATTTTTTCCTTGTCTTTGTATTTATTATTAATTGCACCCATACATTCTAGTATGCCTTAATTCGCCAGGGGCTTCATTGTACCCCATAACATGACAAGAAAGACCGAACACTTTTATAGTACAGTTCAGCACCCCAAACTTATAGCATAATATGCATCGGCTCCGAATCATGTCTTTGGTCAATAGTTGGGTTGCCCGGCTCCTGTGCTTACTAACTTATTTTCTGCTATATCGGCTAGGGTAGTAAAGGGAGAACTGCTGCGATTGTGTCCCGGTTCTTCCAGACGAGCACCGCTGTAGACGAAGCCGAAAACTGACTGTCATGATGCGGCGAGAGTTGGTCGCTGTTCGAGAGGTTTCAAATCCTTAGAGATTTTTCCGCTTTATGTGAATCAGTTTCTTATCCGATTAGGCGTGCATAGCGCCCCAACTTCGGTCTTTCAAATACTAGGGGCGACGCCAAAATTTAAAATTATTAAACTCCTATGGCTAAGTGAGGGTGATAAAGCTATATAGTCCGATTGCCTTGTTCGTTGCGCTAAACACCTCCTTAAAGGACCAAAAACTTGGATAATAAGTGTTTAGATTTATCCCGAACACCCCTGTACTAGCTACGTGGGGGCAGAAGCCGACGACTGGGCAACTCTCAGATTTCATAAACGGCCGCACAGGAGGTAAAATTTTAAATAAACAAGCATTATATTACATAAACGACCTTGTTTCATATTACATGACATGATAACATGAATGTATTCATGGGAATATGATATCCTTAGCACATTGCTCTGCCACAAGGCGGGATTGTTCCATGACACTGTCACAGTACATGTCAGGCTTGCGGTGTTCCTTGCCAGCGGGCGGTTCCTCGGTCATCAACTTCGTGGCATCCATTTTTACCCAATGCATCTTGGCGCGGGCGAAGGCCATCCGCGCACCTTCAATGCAGACTGATCGCTTGATGGCATCAAGCTGAGGGCAGGCACTGAGCAACCGCTTCACGAGTCTGAAGTAGCTGCTAGGAAGGGCTTCGGCCGGCCATAGCCAAATTAGCAAATACTTCATGGCCAGTTCAGCTGCCTTATGTAGCTCAACCATCTGTTTCAGCTGGTCGCTAAAGGGCATTGGATGTTCTGGCGCAAGGTATTGCGACCAGAATAGTTTCTCCATAGAGCTCCCTTCTTCGGCTCGATAGAATTTCGCAGCATCTGATATGGTGCGCGGCAGCTCGTAAACACCCTGGAGAAAATTTTCCTTCACATATTTGCTCTGCATAATAAAGGCCTTACCCGCCGTGATTTTTCTAGCGTCCTAGATTTCCTGGAGGGTGCCTTGGGATTCAGCCCGGGCATCGTGTGCGGATTGACGGGCCTTGGTGAGTTCAGATTTCTTATCCGCCATACTCTCCTCCAATGTCTCACACTTCATTATGGCTTCTTGGAGCTCTTATTGAACCTCAATGACCCTGGCCTCGTGATTTTCACGAGCGACCTGCTCCTTGGCCGCCTTCTTCTCGACCTTGGATACCGCCTTCTTGAGAGCTTTGACCTCGGTCGCTGCTCCTAATACATATCACAACATTTTTTAGTAAAAATAAATTATTCATTCATATTGAATACAAGCAGGGTTATTCCATACCTTGGTTATCCTCTAGTTGCCTCTTTACTTGGTCGAGCTCTTTTTCGGCCCGCTCCAGACTCTGTTTCAGTCCAGAAACCTCCACAGTATGAGAGGTGGCACTCAATAATGATGCCTGCTTATTCACATAGGTATATCATAGTTAGTCTCCTGCGAAAAATATTTGATCCTCTATCCGGCTTTTCTTTCCGAACATCGAACAGTGTATCAGGGGCTACTATCTATAGTGTGACTTTCTTTTTATATTTAACTTCACTGCTTACCTCAAAGCCTGTTAGAAGGCTGGTGCAGGCTTCGGTCAGCCTGCTCTTGGCATACTGAATCTTCTCAATCACCGCACCCATAAGGGTACAGTGCTCTTCAACAATGGAAGCACTTTGCAGCGCCGCCAATAAAGTACCCATTGCCTCTGGGTGGACAGAGGTCATCGGTGGAATGGGCGCACCCCCTTCTGTTGAAAGAGGTTGCTGACCTGATTCTGGAGCCATATTGATCTCCGGAATTGTCTCGGACTAGGGGCCAAATTCAGGATGGCCCCCGCCGTCAGTATCCATGGGGGTCTGCTCCCCCATGTGACCTGCCGCCAAGGTTTGACCCTCCGACGCCGCCTTGACGGTCTCCTGAGCTCCTCCCTGGCCTGGGCTCCTTTGGGATGACACCTCGGTGTTGTCCATGCCTTTGGGGGAGGAGGCCGTCAGGAGGGTCCCGCTACCATCGCATCCGGGTCCAGCGAGTCTTCCGATGAGGATCACTCAACACTGAACCTGGCCGGATTCCAAATGCGTTACTCAATACATTATTACTATGCAAAAGTGAGACTAAATATATGAATGTGTCCGGGTTTCCTTGTACTCATGATTTGGCCAGTGGCTTGACCCTGGGATCCCACTCCGGGCTGCTGTGGGTGGCTGTGGTGGATTCGTCTGGAAGGGAAGCTTTCCCCTTCTTAGACGTGTCAGCCTCCAAACATGTGGAGGCCGTCCTCTTTTTCCTCCCCCTCGCAGGGGGGACTGGCTTTCTTCTTCCTCCTCCTCCTCTTCCTCGTCTCCTTTGGCAGAGGAGTGGGCCTCGGCGTCTTCAGATACCACGTCCGAAGTACCCTTGCGACGGAAACCGCCCCTGGTCTCCTTGGCCTCCTTCTTGGCCTTCTTCTTTGGCGCCTTATAAGGCGCCGGGACCAGCATCTTCATCAGAAGTGGGCCTGCTTGTTCTTCGGGCAGCGGGGCCGGACAAAGATCCGCTCTGCCTTCTTCGTCCAGCCCTGGTAGAATCATTAGGGAAGTATTAGGAGTATTCCTCGAAGTATACAAATAAGGGATACACCTTGCAGACGTACAAAAACTTACCGAACTTGCGGGACAGGACAATTTGTGCCCATGATCCTCGGCGGTGTCCGGCCACGACCTACCAGGCTTTAATAGCAGCTTCCAGCTATCTTCATGCGTTGTGCCGAAGAACTCCAGCAAGGTATGGTGTTGGGCCAGATCAAACTCCCATAGATTGCAAATCCGGTGTTGACATGGAAGGATGTGACGAACTAGCATCACCTGGACCACATCAACAAGTTTGATATTCTTGTCCTCCATGCTCTTCATGCGCGCCTAGAGCGTCGTCAGCTGGTCTGACAAAGATCAGTCTAGGCCCTTTTCCGGCCAGGACGTGAGCCGCAATGGGGCTCCAGATCAGAAATGGGGGCTGCGGCCCATTTTGTCCCGTGTGGCTCGGTGATGTAGAACCACTATTGTTGCCACCCTTTGACGGACTCGTTGAATGTACCAAATGGCCATTTGATGTTGGGCATCTTGCTCACCATGGCGCCTCCGCACTCGGTGTGTCCACCGCCTACCACCTTTGGCTTCACGTTGAAGGTCTTTAGCCACAGTCTGAAGTGTGGAGGAATGCGGAGGAAGGCCTCGCACATGACGATAAATGCCGAGAATGTTGAGGAAGGAATTGGGGGATATATGATGGAAATCTATCTCGTAGTAATATATAAGGCCGCGAACAAATGGTTGGAGGGGAAACCCTAGCCCGCCGACAAAGTGAGGAAGGAATACAACCCTCTCGTGGGGTTCCGGAGTAGGGACGATCTGTTCCACCACCGGGAGATGGTGCACCATCTTCTTGGCTAGGTACCCGGCCTCCCGGAGTTTCTTGATATCCTTCTCCTTGACGGAGGAGGCCATCCACTTGCCTTGCGCTCCAGATCCGGACATGGTTGGAGTAATTTTTGGGGCAGAAGAGATGAGAGCTTGGGCGCTGGAGCTCGAGAATGGTAAAGCAGAAGAGAAGGCATGGGTGAAAGAGGAGAATCCTTATCCCTTTATAAAGGCAGTAAAAATCTTGCGCCTCCCCACTCGCCCTAAAACTAGCTTATTCCCCAAGCGCCGTGCTGATGGTACAGTTGGGTTACCCATACCCGCATTGATGAGGGGACATGATCTCTGCTTTGACAAGATGTGCCAATGAAACCGTACCTCGAAATAAGGAGAGGCATGCTAAAAATGATCCGAATAAAGACCGGGCCATGGCGTTATGTCACATTGTGAGTTGTCAGCAGATTGGACTCGTGGGATATTATACTCTCTACAGTGGTATGGGGAATTTGTTTTGCAGAGCCGGACACGATTCTTATGTTCAAGATCTACTCTGAAGTATTCGGAGAAGGAACCCGCCTTGCAATGCCGAAGACAATCTGCGCACCGGACTCAATGTCATTGAAGCCTAGTTCAGGGGCTACTGTGGGAGTCCTGGACTAAGGGGTCCTCGGACAGCCAGACTATATACTTTGGCCGGACTGTTGGACTATGAACATACAAGATAGAAGACTTCGTCCCGTGTCCGGATGGGACTCTCCTTTGCGTGGCGATATGGATATGTAGATTCCTTTCTCTGTAACTGGCTTTATGTAACCCTAGCCCCCTCCGGTGTCTATATAAACCGGAGGGTTTAGTCCGTAGGACAACAATCATAACTTCATAGGCTAGCTTATAGGGTTTAGTCAGTACGATTTCGTGGTAGATCAACTCTTGTAATACTCATATTCATCAAGATCAATCAAGCAGGATGGAAGGTATTACCTCCATAGAGAGGGCCCAAACCTAGGTAAACATTGTGTCCCCCGCCTCCTGTTACCATTAGCCTTAGACGCATAGTTTGGGACCACCTACCCGAGATCCGCCGGTTTTGACACTGACAGCAACGGCGCCAGAAAAAAGTCTTGATAACCCACAAGTGTAGGGGATCGCAACAGTTTTCGAGGGTAGAGTATTCAACCCAAATTTATAGACTCGACACAAGGAGAGCCAAAGAATATCTGAAGGTATTAGCAGCCGAGTCGTCAATTCAACCACACCTGGGGATTAATTATCTGCAGCAAAGTGATTAGTAGCACAGTAGTATGATAGTTTTGATGATAGCAGCAATAGTAACGGTAACAGTGATATCAGTGATATTGTAGCAGTAACGATAGCAGTAGCAATAATAGTAACTTAGCAAGAACAATATAGGATAAATTCGTAGGCATTGGATCGGTGGCTTGTTGGATGATATTCATCACGAGACAGTTATAACCTAGGGCGATACAGCACTAGCTCCAGTTCATAAATATAATGTTGGCATGTATTCCGTAAATAGTCATACATGCTTATGGAAAGAACTTGCATGACATCTTTTGTCCTACCCTACCATGGCAGTGGGGTCCTATTGGAAACTAAGGGATATTAATGCCTCCTTTTAATAGAGAACCGGAACAAAGCATTAGCACACGGTGAATACATGAACTCCTCAAACTACGGTCATCATCGGGAGTAGTCCCGATTTCTGTCACTCCGGGGTTGCCGAATCATAACACGTAGTAGGTGACTATAACTTGCAAGATCGGATCTAGGACATGGATAACAAGGTGATAACATAAACGGTTCAGATCTAAAATGATGGCACCCGGGCGCAAAGTGACAAGCATTAAGCATGGCAAAGTCATAGCAACATCAATCTCAGAACATAGTGGATACTAGGGATCAAGCCCTAACAAAACTAACTCGATTACATGATGAATCTCATCCAACTCCTCACTGACTAGCGAGCCTATGAAGGAATTACTCACTCCCAATGGGGAGCATCATGTAATTAGTGATGGAGATGTGTTGGTGATGACAAATATGGAAGACCCCCCTGTACGGAGCCCCAAGCGGACTCCAGATCTACCCTCCCGAGGAAGAACAAGGCTTGGCGGCGTCTCCGTCTCGTGAAACGCGATAATTCTTTCTCCCTGATTTTTTTCTTGAAATATGGGATTTTATAATATTGGTTTGGAGGTCAGCGGGGCCACCAGGTGGGCAGCATCCACCTAGGCGCGCTTGGGGGGCTGGCGTGCCCTGGTGGGTTGTGCCCACCCATGTGCCCCCCTCAGGTCCATCCTGGCTCCAGAAATTTTCTTTTATTATATAAAAATCCTCGCAAACTTTCGTTCCATTCCAAGAACTTTTATTTCTGCACAAAAACAACACCATGGTAGTTCTACTGAAAACAGCGTCAGTCCGGGTTAGTTTCATTCAAATCATGCAAATTAGAGTCTAAAACAAGAGGAAAAGCATTAGGAGAAGTAGATACGTTGGAGACGTATCAAATGTGTATGTTCCTATTTTGTATACACACTTAACTGTCAAATGATGTAATATATATCGCCTTAGTTATATACATTGTATCACCTTTCGTTCGTTCCTACTCTCAGAAAAAAAGAAAAGGAAAAGAAAATAGAAGAAACAAACAGGAAAATAGAAGAAGAGCACCTCTAGTTAACATCGGCGTAAAAATAGCAGCGCATTTCTATAAATGCGCCATAGCTATGTCAGGTAGCACCAACGCTTTTTCCTAAATAGCACTATAGTTATGTTAGGTAGCAGTAGCGCTTTTTCCTAAACACGCTATAGCTACCTTAGCTATAGTGCGTTTTATAGAAACGCGCTACTGATATCTTAACATAACCCCTGCATGGGCTTCCTCCTCCACTTGTTTCCTCCATCCCATTCCCCATTCGATCCCTCTCTCCTCCGACACTGATGTCGCCCTCCATCGCCTGTCATTGCCCTCCGCGCGCCCTCCATCGCCACCCGCGCCCCCTCTATCGCCGCATGTGTCATCGACGCCTGCTCCTCCACCCGCACCCGTCTCCCCGGAGCTCCACCTCACCGCCGGAATCTCCCCGAGCTCCACTTCTCCACCGACATCTCCCTAGCCCCTTATAAGTCCAGTGCCCACCTTCTCTCTCTATCACTCTGCCTAAGGGTTCTAGGGTTCATGTAGTTAGGTTCTAGGGTTCATGAAATAGCTAGGTTTAATTTACAATTGAAAAACATTAGCTTTTGTGAATTAAAAATTCAGAAAATGATCTTGTGAATTAAAAATTCAGAAAATTGTGAATTCAAATTTCAGAAAATGTGTTGACGAAATACCTAGTATGATCCCTATAGTTAATTAGTTGGTATGAACCCTAGTTAAAGAAATAGAATTGGTATGGGTTAAATGGATTCTAGGTATTTTAGGTATTTAATTTTTTTAGTTAAAGCAATTGTTGCTATTTAAATATAAAATAGATTTGATTAACCCTAGGTGAATTAGCATGAACCCTGGGATAGATTAGGTAGGCTGAATTCAGTTTCAAGTATTGTGAAGAAAAATTACTTTTTGCATTTTCTTCAAGTTCTATATTTTTCTTGTTGTTATATGCAAATTTGGGGTGGACATCTGATATGTGGACTTGTGATTTGGACATTTGATATTTGGAATTTGGACATGTGATGTTAGGAAAATGAGGGTTATGTGCAGGGTAAATGATCTGAGTGGCCTATGTTTCAGCAGAATGTTGATTCATTTCCGTTCCGGTGAATTTCAAGTGCTCGATATTTCCACTTTTTAGCAAAGGTCATGTCAAAATTTCCCATGAATTTTGGCATGAATTGTGTTAGGAAGTAGTCATATCGAGTGCCGGGATTTGCTGGGAAACGACATTCCGGCAAACCATAGAACTTTTTTATGTCATTACTCATTTTTATTTTAGTTGAAGAATTAAACAAGGATACTTAATCGTAGGAAACATGTCGAACAAGGAAGAAACCAGGCCTTCTAACCACGATGGAGACGAGATGGATTATGAGAGTGAACAAGAGTACCTCCACTTTTTGTCTGCTAAGCACAGTCTAGGTTTGCAGGGCGGCTTCGATGATGGTACTAACACCAACATCGACACCGACGACGCCAACATCGATGGCGGCGCCGAGACCGGCGGGGAAGATACCGACGGGGAAGGAACCGGCGCCGAAGCCGCTACTGAAAATAATAAGAAGAAGAAGTAGAGGATACGAAAACCTAACAAACTTGACATCAGACGACTGGTGATCACAAAGATGTCCCCTGGCAAGTTTGAGCCATTAGAGCCGGAAGAACCTCGCAAGTGCTACCGGAACCAAGTCGGGTGCATCGTACGGGAACATGCGAGCATTAATGATGATGACTTAAGGGGTAAAGAACATTTGAAGCAGTTTCTCCTGACGAAGTTGCACAGGAGATTCAAGTTCCCCGACTGGTATGACGACATAGAACACCCGTGGGATGATCCGAAGATGAAAAAGGTTAACAATCACGCCATGGGCATGTTCAGCAATGATTTGGCCTCCTGGAAAGGGACGTTTGATACGTCTCAGACATATCTATAATTTTTGATTGTTCCATGATGTTATATTATCATTCTTGGATGTTTTACAACAATTTCGTAGTAAATTTATATCAATTTTGGGACTAACCTATTGACATAGTGCCTAGTGCCAGTTGTTGTTTTCTGCTTGTTTTTTACATCGCAGGAAATCAATATCAAACAGAGTCCAGATGCAGCAGAACTTTTTGTGGATTTTTTTTGGACCAGAAGACACCTATTGGGCCAAGAAACTACCTGACGGGTGCTCCGAGGGGAGCACAAACCACCAGGGCATGCCTGGGGGCCCAGGCGCGCCAAGGTGGGTTATGCCCACCTCGATGGCTACTACTTCTTGAGCTTGCATTGGTTTTTCCCTTGAAGAGGAAAGGGTGATGCAACAAAGTAGAGATCAGTATTTCCCTGAGTTTAAGAACCAAGGTATCAATCCAGTAGGAGACAACGCACAAATCACCGAATACCTACAGAAACAATCAAACAAACTTGCACCCAACGCGATAAAGGGGTTGTAAATCCCTTCGTGGTTACTTACAAAAGTGAGATCTCATAGAGATAGACAAATGATAAAGTAAATATGTTTGGTATTTTTAGTTTATAGATCGGAAAGTAAAGGATTGCAAGAATAGTAGATCGGAAACTAAAATTGTAGATTAGAAAGTTGTATGATGGAAAAGAGAATTTATAAGATGGAAAAGAGACCTGGGGGCCATAGGTTTCACTAGAGGCTTCTCTCAAGATAGAAAATAATACGGTGGGTGAACAAATTACCACCGAGCAATTGATAGAAAAGCGCAAAGTTATGACGATATCTAAGGCAATGATCATGAATATATGCATCACGTCTGTGTCAAGTAGACCGAAACGATTGTGCATCTACTACTATTACTCCACACATCGACCGCTACCCAACATGCATCTAGGGTATTAAGTTCATAAAGAACGGAATAACAAATTAAGTAAGATGACATGATGTAGGGGAGTTAACTCAAGCAATATGATGAAAACACCATCTTTTTATCCTTGATGGCAACAATACAATACGTGCCTTGCTGCCCCTACTGTCACTGGGAAAGGACACCGCAAGATTGAACCCAAAGCTAAGCACTTCTCCCATTGCTAGAAAAACCAATCTAGTTGGCCAAACCAAACCAATAATTTGCAGAGACATGCAAACACATCAAATCATGCATATAAGAATTTAGAGAAGAATCAAATAATATTCATAGATAAGCTGATCATAAATCCACAATTCATCAGATCTCGGCAAACACACCACAAATAGGTATTACATCGAATAGACCTGCAAGAACATCAAGGCGAACATGGTATTGAGAATCAAAGAGAGAGAAAATCCATCTAGCTACTAGCTATGGACCCGTAGATCTGAGGTAAACTACTCACGCTTCATCAGAAGGGCAATGGTGTTGATGTAGAAGCCCGCCATGATCGAATCCCCCTCCGGCAGGACACTGGAAAAGGCCCCGAAATGGGATCTCATGGGTACAAAAGGTTGAGGTGGTGGAAAAGTGTTTTCGTGGATGGCCCGATTGGTTTGGGGGTATATGGAATATATAGGCAAAGAAATTAGGTCAGGAGACCCATGAGGGGCCCACAAGATAGGGGGGCATGCCCTACCCCCCTGGGCGCACCCTCCACCCTTGTGGCCGCCTTGTGGCTCCTCCAACTTCATCTCCAAGTATCCTAGTTTGCTTCTGGTCAGAAAAAGATCATCGTGAAAGTTTTATTTCGTTTGGACTCCGTTTGGTATTCCTTCTCCGTGAAACTCTAAAATAGGGAAAAAACAGGAACTGCTACTAGGCTCTAGGTTAATAGGCTAGTCCCGAAAATAATATAAAATATCATAATAATGCATATAAAATATCCAAAACTGATAATATAATAGCATGGAACAATAAAAAATTATAGATACGTTGGAGACGTATCACGCATACCCAAGCTTAATTCATGCTCGTCCTCTAGTTGGTAAATGATAAAAACAGAATATTTTATGTGGAATGCTACCTAACATATTTATCCATGTAATTTTCTTTATTGTGGCATGAATGTTCGGATCCGTAAGATTCAAAAAAAGTTTAATATTGACATAAAAATGATAATACTTCAAGCATACTAATAAAGCAATTATGTCTTCTCAAAATAACATGGCCAAAGAAAAACCTATCCCTACAAAATCATATAGTCTGGCTATGCTCCATCTTCATCACACAAAATATTTAAATTGTGCACAACCCCGATGACAAGCCAAGTTATTGTTTCATACTTTTGATGTTCTCAAACTTTTTCAACTTTCACGCAATACATGAGCGTGAGACATGGATATAGCACTATAGGTGGAATATAATATGGTGGTTGTGGAGAAGACAAAAAGAGGGAGATAGTCTCACATCAACTAGGCGTATCAACGGGCTATGGAGATGCCCATCAATAGATATCAATGTGAGTGAGTAGGGATTGCCATGCAACGGATGCACTAGATCTATAAGTTTATGAAAGCTCAAAAACAAAACTAAGTGGGTGTGCATCCAACTCGCTTGCTCACAAAGACCTAGGGAAATTTGAGGAAGCCCGTCATTGGAATATACAAGCCAAGTTTTATAACGAAAAATTCCCACTAGTATATGAAAGTGAAATCATGGGAGACTCTCTATCATGAAGATCATGGTGCTACTTTCAAGCACAAGTGTGAAAAAGGATAGTAACAATGCCCTTCTCTCTTTTTCTCTCATGTTTTATTTGGGCCTCTTTTTTTCTTTTTTTCGTTTGGAGTCTCATCCCGACTCGTGGGGGAATCATAGTCTCCATCATCCTTTCCCCACTCGGACAATGCTTTCATAATGAAGATCATCACACTTTTATTTACTAACAACTCAAGAATTACAACTCGATACTGAGAAGAAAATTTGACTCTATATGAATGCCTCCGACAGTGTACCGGGACGTGCAATGAATCAAGAGTGACATGTATGAAAGAATTATGAAAGGTGGCTTTGCCAGAAATACGATGTTAACTACATGGTCATGCAAAGCAATATGAGAATGATGAAGCGTGTCAAAATAAACAGAATGGTGGAATATTTCATGGCAATATATCTCGGAATGGCTATGTAAATGCTATAATAGGTAGGTATGGTGGCTGTTTTGAGGAAGGTATATGGTGGGTGTATGGTACCGGTGAGAGTTGCACGGCAAAAGAGAGGCTAGCAATGGTCGAAGGGTGAGAGTGCGTATAATCCATGGACTCAACATTAGTCGTAGAGAACTCACATACTTATTGCAAAAGTCTATTAGTTATCAAAACGAAGTACTACGTGCATGCTCCTAGGGGGATAGATTGGTAGGAAAATACCATCGCTCGTCCCCGACCGCCACTCATAAGGAAGACAATCAAAAAAATAAATCATGCTCCTACTTCATCACGTAACGGTTCACTATACGTGCATGCAACGGGAATCGCAAACTTTAACACAAGTATCTATCAAATTCACAACTACTCACTAGCATGACTCTAATATCACCATCTTCATATCTCAAAACAATCATAAAGAATCAAACTTCTCATAGTATTCAATGCACTTTATATGAAAGTTTTTATTATATCCATCTTGGATGCCTATCATATTAGGACTAAATTTATAACCAAAGCAAATTACCATGCTGTTTAGAGACTCTCAAAATAATATAACTGAAGCACGAGAGTTCATCAATTTCTATAAAATAAAACCCCTGACGTGCTCTAAAAATATATAAGTGAAGCACTAGAGCAGTATTGCCTAGCTCAAAAGATATAAGTGAAGCACATAGAGTATTCTAATAAACTATGATTCATGCATCTCTCTCTCAAAAGGTGTGTACAGCAAGGATGATTGTGGCAAACTAAAAAGCAAAGACTCAAATCATACAAGACAAACATTGTTGGAGATATGCCCTAGAGGCAATCATGTATGATGATATTTCCTATGTGTTTATGAATAAAGATAGTCCTTGGACATTATCAATGATGTGTATCATCAAGTATGTGACTTGTTTGAGGGACTATGCATTGTATGGTGACTGTCCTAAAAATCCCTAGTCGAAAGGGCTGTGTGGATGCGCAGCCAACTAGACTAGCATATGACATGGTCGATGGCTTGGTCTCACTAGCCATGGATCATTGGATGCTAACCGGATAATATGGACTTGGAAAGGTCTGGTCGGACTCGACGTAGTTGGATCTGAGTCGAGATAAGGTCTGAGTCGGACAGACCCAACTATGAGATGTAGCGATATGTCATTTGTGAGTCTCTAGTACAACATACGTTCTATGTCCTAAGACCTGAGCTGACGCATGTACTCAGGATGGTGACAGACCTTCTTTGGGCCGACCAAACGCTAGTCCGTGACTGGGTAGTTACAAAGGTAGTTTTCGGGCTTGTCCAGATCCATGCTGCGAGACGTGGTCAAGCAAGATGGGATTTGCCCCTTCGATCAGGAGAGATATACTCTGGGCCCCTCGTGTGATCTGACCAAGAGAAGCATGGCCATGCGACAAGGATTATGAGATAATCCGGATAGTGGTCGGCATCACTGGAATGAGAAAGAGGTCGGGCTAGCACAAGTATGATAATCTCGCCTTGAGTCCGACAACATATATCATGTGGCAAAGGGAACATAAGTGAACATGTTGTACAGGTTCGCCATACCAGCTTCATAGTCTACTTGGTGTTCGACATGCCTTGCTGGAGGCCGCTACCAACCGTACAGTTCGGAGGTGATCCAAACTGCAACCAAGCCAACTTGAACCTAAGGGGTCGCGCACTTAAGGGAAGGAACCTACAAGGTCGGATCCGAGGACGCTGGTCGGATGTGATCTGAGCAGTATTCGGATTGTGGTCGAGTAGACTTGTGGGCTTTAGAGTCCGTGCGAGGCCCAAGTGTTGAGCCCGTGACGGACGCCTATATAAAGTGGAGGTGCGACACACTCATGCGGTTGATCGCTTCGGTGCTGTCACTAGGGTTTGCATGTGTTGCGAATAGCCACCTCCACTCGCTGCCGATTGTGTGATTAGACCTAGTAGTCCACCGCACGATGTTCCTGCTGCACGCGTGGATACCGTTAGAGGTGGTGCACTTGCGCCACTTCGGCGAACTTGTTCGCGGGATCCGATCGGCTACATGGGAGACCGGCAAGGAGGAGACAACTCTGGGAACGCGAGGCGACTCCGGGAACGCGCTGCCTCAAATCTACTTCCGCTGCACGGCACTGCGCATCTAGTGGTAACAATCTGTGATCCATCTCCCATAGCATGTTCTTGGTTGTTCTGCGCGTAGGAAATTTTAATTTGCAGTAGACGCACCCTACCGTAAAATCCAATAAACATGACGTGCATGATTTGGCTAATATGCAGGAGAAACTTACCACGAGGAGCTCGTATAGGGCCGTGTGACCCGTGTCATTCCGGTTCCTCTTCGCCTCCAACAGACTAGTCGTGCTCTCCTCCAACTGCCTCTCCCTATGTGCCGCCTGCCTGTTTGCCTCCGCCAGAAGCTCATGGTCCCTAGCCTCGATGGCGAGCTCCATTGGCCGTGGTCGAGGCCTCATTGAAGGAAGAGACCTCGTCTGGCGTTTCTTGATCTCCAGGAGACTTCTAGGACAACGTATCAGTCCATCCCCAATGGCTACAGAGCCATGTTTTCTCCCGTCACCAGATAGCATCACGAGCTCAGGATCAAAAGGACTCTGGCTTGGGTTGAAGTCCACCCCTTTCATCGCCTTCCCAAAGTCTCTGTACCTCACGAGCTTGTTGTGGGAGGAGATGTTGGTGAAGCTCTCTGGATGATCGAGGTCATCCTCCGAGAATGCCTTGGCCTTCTTGTACTGTAACGCCCCAAGACCGATGTTTCAGTTGCCCTTCCTTTTGTTTTAGTTATTGACGTGTGTTCATTATGTTTGTTACATTATCATAATTGTTTTGCATATTTCATTCATATATGTTATGCCATGACCTTGTTGAGTGCCTTGTCATTTTTCCTTCTTGCATCATGTTCATCTTATATTATATCGCATTGCACCATCCTTGCTTTGTTCTATGTTTCATGATATTGCATATGTCATTTTATTGCATTTGCATCATGAGAATCATGCCTTGGTTTGCATCTTGAAATCTTGTTATGTGATCTTCTATGACCCCCCCTTTCTTCTTATCTCCACCTCACTCATGCAACATGTTCATACCAGCGACCATTCATCAAGTTCACCCAAGTTTCTATTCCATTCAAACTTCTCCTTTCTTCTTTATTACATTTATTTTCATGTGACATTTTCCCTGTCGAGAAAATGTTCCTTCTTTTCCTGCAAACCCTACACCTTGCCGTTAACCTCTCTGTCAATTTTCAGCTCTTTTGGACTTGATTTGGTTGGAATCAAAATTGCCTCAAGTTTGAATTTAGTTCAAACTTGCGATAATTTTCTTTCTCTAAAAATTCCCAAACCAATTATTTCAATTAGTGCCTAATTCCAGCGTCGTGGGGATATTCTTATATCTCTCATACACCCCTCTCCTATCCCTCTGTGCATTTGCTCTTTTGTTTTTCTATTTCGAAGAAATAGAAAACAATAGCAGCATGAGCAGCCCAGCACAGCAGCAGCCCGGCCCAGCTTCAGCGCACCCGCAGCAGCCCTCCTAGCCTTCCAGATCCTTTTTCCACCTGAGAGTCACGTACCCCTCTCTCTCACCCATCCCACGTGGCCTATCTGGACCCACGCGTCAGTGGCTGACCTGTAGCTCTCACCCACCTTTCTCCTACCTCTCCTCGCTCCTTTACACACACGCCATGGCCACAGTGGCCGAGCCAGCCGCGCTTGCATCCCTATTTAACTCCTCTTGGAGTCCAAGCCCTCCTAGGGTTTCCCTCTTCCCCTCTCGCCGCCGCCACCTCTTTCCCTTTTTCCCACTGCTTCTCCTTCTTCCTGAAGAGCCAGAGAACAGAGAGCACCACCGAGAGCTTCGCCATTGCCTGCGTGGTCGGAGGCCACCACAGTCGTCTCCGGCATGTCCGTCTTCTTCCTCAACGTCGACTAGATCCGTTCAGACTTCTTCCCCGCCCTAGGTCGCCTCCACTATGTCGTCGTCGCCTTCGTCTTCTTCACGGACAGCAAGTCCACCGGAGTTCCTCGCCTTCTCTCCGTTGATATTCTGCATCCCCGGCCGCATCCTCATGTCAAAGGTATACTAGGTATACCCAAATCCAACCCTGATTTTTTTGATCGCGATTAAATCTCCGGAGTCGTCGCTAGATCCATGCCATCTTCGTGTTCTCGGTTCTCCTGCGAGTTCTGAATTTTGTTGCATAGTTGCAGTAGTCACCGTGGTTCCTCGCGCTTCGCCCCGCGACCTCGGCCATCTTCTTCCTCTACGTCGTCTACTTCCTCCTACGTCATGGGTCGGACACCATCTCGCCTTCATGCCATCGGCCACGTCGTCTCCCTCCTCTGCTTCCTCTTCCTTCATGGTCAGAATTTCGCCAAGGTTCAGAGCTCCCTCCCGTCGTCTCCGGCGTGTCTCCGTCGACCTCGTCGTGTCATATGGTGAGCTGGGTAACGCCCCTTCCTCTCCATTCCTTCCTCTCGATGTTTGATCACCCGCATGCCTCGCCTGATCATCGCCATGCTGCACGCCTGAGACGAGCTTCTGCTCGACCTCAAGTTCCCTCGCACCCAAGCCGCTCGCTCCTGCGCTCACTGACCAAACCCGCACCCCCGCTGGTGGTCTGCTGCCCCGGCAGCCGCTGCCTTTCTTGCCGTCGTCGCCGGCAAGTTGCTGTGCGTTCATGGCGTTTCCAAGACCGAGCCTCTGCTTGTTCAAAAGAACTAAGCCCCCTCCTTATCTCAAACGCTTAGTCAGGCCAGCTGGTCAGCGCTCTGCTCCCCTACGCAGGAGGTCGTGGGATCAAATCCTAGTCGGCCCCATATTTTTGCTATGTTTTCCCCTTATTTCTATGCACACACACACTGAGCGCTCACCCGGGCCAAGTCCTCCTGGGCCGCTGCAGGTTGCTGCAATCTGGCCTGTGCAATTTTTTTTCAGTCTGTGTATTTTAGCATTTTCCAATGCATGCATATTTACTGGAAATGCCACTGTTTTGTATTGTTAATAACTAAATATGCATGCATCCAATTTGGACAAACTATATATGTAAAATGCTTAGAATTGTATCTAGTTTCAGAATATGCAACTTTCATCCATGTTAAACATGTTTAAAATTGTTGTTTGTAATAATTTGCACAAATGCCATGTTAAAATGATTTATTTCATAACTAAATAACCGTAGCTCGGTTTTAAATAAACTTTATATGTAAATGGGGTGGAAAAATGCATAGATTAACTTGCTGCACTTTATTTTAGTGTTTAACAACATTAAAATTGTATATAGGGCAGAACAGTACCAAATTCGAATATTGCATATGGGGATTTTCCGGAATTGTTGTTTGTGGTTCCGGCCTCATTTAAATTGCCTAGCTAGGTAGTTTTATTATGCTTCACCTCTTGCCATGTTAATTAACATTTAATCTTGTCTTGTTCATAACGGGAGCAAACTAAATAATTGCATGTGGTGTTTCGTCAATATGCAACTCGTTGCATATTGAGCTCCACTTAATTTGTAGCGTTGTTTGTTGCACTTTGCCATGCCATGCTCTTTAAACCTGACATGCATCATACTTGATTGTGCATCATGCCATGATTATGCTTGTATGTTTACCATGTTGTTTGCTTCTTTCCGGGTTGCTTCTCTCGTTAGCTTCGGTTTCGTTCCGGAGTTGTGAGGATCCATTCGACTATGTTTGTTCGTCTACTTCATGGACTCGTTCTTCTTCCTTGCGGGATCTTAGGCAAGATGACCGCTACATTGGATCTCACTACTATCATTGCTATGCTAGTTGCTTCATTCTATCGCTATGCTGCATTACCTATCTTTTGCTCATCAAACCTCCCAAATTGCCATGAACCTCTAACCTTTGACACCCTTCCTAGCAAACCGTTGCTTGGCTATGTTACCGCTTTGCTCAGCCCCTCTTATAGCATTGTTAGTTGCATGTGAAGTTGAAGATTGATCCATGGTGGACAGGATTATGTTGGGATATCACAATATCTCTTATTTAATTAATGCATCTATATACTTGGTAAAGGGTGGAAGGCTCGGCCTTATGCCTGGTGTTTTGTTCCACTCTTGCCGCCCTAGTTTCCGTCATACCGGTGTTATGTTCCCGGATTTTGCGTTCCTTACGAGGTTGGGTGATTTATGGGACCCCCTTGACAGTTCGCTTTGAATAAAACTCCTCCAGCAAGGCCCAACCTTGGTTTTACCATTTGCCTCACCACCACCTATACCTTTCCCTTGGGCCGGCCAACCCGAGGGTCATCTTTATTTTAGCCCCCCCGGGCCAATGCTTGTCTAAGTGTTGGTCCAAACCGAGCGATGTCCGGCGCCCCCTGGGCAACCAGGGTCTATGCCAACCCGACGTCTGGCTCATCCGGTGTGCCCTGAGAACGAGATATGTGCAGCTCCTATCGGGATTTGTCGACACAGCGGGCGGTCTTGCTGGTCTTGTTTTACCATTGTCAAAATGTCTTGTAAACCGGGATTCCGAGTCTGATCGGGTCTTCCTGGGAGAAGGTATATCCTTCGTTGATCGCGAGAGCTTATCATGGGCTTAGTTGGGACACCCCTGTAGGGTATAAACTTTCGAAAGCCGTGCCCGCGGTTATGGGGCAGATGGGAATTTTTTTTTGTCGGTTGTAGATAAATCGACACCAGATACGAATTAAAATGCATCAACCGCGTGTGTAGCCGTGATGGTCTCTTTCCGGCGGAGTCCGGGAAGTGAACACGGTTTTGGGTTATGCTTGACGTAAGTAGGAGTTCAGGATCACCTCTTGATCATTGCTAGCTTCATGACCGTTCCTTTGTTTCTCTTCTCGCTCTTATTTGCGTATGTTAGCCACCATATATGCTTAGTCGCTGCTGCAACCTCACCACTTTACCCCTTCCTTTCCCATTAAGCTTTGCTAGTCTTGATACCCATGGTAATGGGATTGCTGAGTCCTCGTGGCTCACAGATTACTACAACAACAGTTGTAGGTACATGTTATGCGATGATCTTGACGCGAGAGCGATTTTGCTTGTTTTGGAGTTCTTCTTCTGCTTCTTCTTCGATCAGAGGATAGGTTCCAGGTAGGCAGCCTGGGCTAGCAGGGTGGATGTCGTTTGAGTTTCTGTTTGTGTTTCATCCGTAGTCGGATGTTGATCTTATGTAAGATGATGTTGTATTCGTGTGGCATTATATGCCTTTTGTATGTATCCCCATCTATTATGTAATGTTGATGTAATGATATCCACCTTGCAAAAGCGTTTCAATATGCGGGTCTATCCTTGGTGGGACCTTCGAGTTCCTTTTGGATAGGGTCGCATATTGGGCGTGACAAGTTGGTATCAGAGCCTCGACCGACCATAGGCCACCACAGTCGTCTCCGGCATGTCCGTCTTCTTCCTCAACGTCGACTACATCCGTTCAGACTTCTTCCCCGCCCTACGTCGCCTCCACTACGTCGCCGTCGCCTTCGTCTTCTTCACGGACAACAATTCCACCGGAGTTCCTCGCCTTCTCTCCGTTGATATTCTGCGTCCCCGGCCGCATCCTCATGTCAAAGGTATACTAGGTATACCCAAATCCAACCCTGATTTTTTTGATCGCGATTAAATCTCCAGAGTCGTCACTAGATCCATGCCATCTTCGTGTTCTCGGTGCTCCTGCGAGTTCTGAATTTTGTTGCGTAGTTGCAGTAGTCGCCGTGGTTCGTCGCGCTTCGCCCCGCGACCTCGGCCATCTTCTTCCTCTATGTCGGCTACTTCCTCCTACGTCATGGGTAGGACACCATCTCGCCTTCATGCCATCGGCCACGTCGTCTCCCTCCTCTGCTTCCTCTTCCTTCACGGTCAGAATTTCGCCAAGGTTCAGAGCTCCCTCCCGTCGTCTCCGGCGTGTCTCCGTCGACCTCGTCGTGTCATATGGTGAGGTGGGTAACGCCCCTTCCTCTCCGTTCCTTCCTCTCGATGTTTGATCACCCGCATGCCTCGCCTGATCATCTCCATGCTGCGCGCCCGAGACGAGCTTCTGCTCGACCTCAAGTTCCCTCGCACCCAAGCCGCTCGCTCCTGCGCTCACTGACCAAACCCGCACCCCCGCTGGTGGTCTGCTGCCCCGGCAGCCACTGCCTTTCTTGCCGTCGTCGCCGGCAAGTTGCTGTGCGTTCATGGCGTTTCCAAGACCGAGCCTCTGCTTGTTCAAAAGAACTAAGCCCCCTCCTTATCTCAAACGCTCAGTCAGGCCAGCTGGTTAGTGCTCTGCTCCCCTACGCAGGAGGTCGTGTGATCAAATCCCAGTCGGCCCCATATTTTTGCTCTGTTTTCCCCTTATTTCTGTGCACACACACACTGAGCGCTCACCCGGGCCAAATCCTCCCGGGCCGCTGCAGGTTGCTGCAATCCGGCCTGTGCATTTTTTTCAGTCTGTGTATTTTAGCATTTTCCAATGCATGCATATTTACTGGAAATGCCACTGTTTTGTATTGTTAATAACTAAATATGCATGCATCCAATTTGGACAAACTATATATGTAAAATTCTTAGAATTGTATCTAGTTTCAGAATATGCAACTTTCATCCATGTTAAACATGCTTAAAATTGTTGTTTGTAATAATTTGCACAAATGCCATGTTAAAATGATTTATTTCATAACTAAATAACCGTAGCTCGGTTTTAAATAAACTTTATATGTAAATGGGGTGGAAAAATGCATAGATTAACTTGCTGCGCTTTATTTTGCTGTTTATCAACATTAAAATTGTATATAGGGCAGAACAGTACCAAATTCGAATATTGCATATGGGGATTTTCTGGAATTGTTGTTTGTGGTTCTGGCCTCATTTAAATTGCCTAGCTAGATAGTTCTATTATGCTTCACCTCTTGCCATGTTAATTAACATTTAATCTTGTCTTGTTCATAACAGGAGAAAACTAAATAATTATGTGGTGTTTCGTCAATATGCAACTCGTTGCATATTGAGCTCCACTTAATTTGTAGTGTTGTTTGTTGCACTTTGCCATGCCATGCTCTTTAAACCGGACATGCATCATACTTGATTATGCATCATGCCATGATTATGCTTGTGTGTTTACCATGTTGTTTGCTTCTTTCCGGGTTGCTTCTCTCGTTAGCTTCGGTTTCGGTCCAGAGTTGTGAGGATCCATTCGACTATGTTTGTTCGTCTACTTCATGGACTCGTTCTTCTTCCTTGCGGGATCTCAGGCAAGATGACCGCTACCCTGGATCTCACTACTATCATTGCTATGCTAGTTGCTTCGTTCTACCGCTATGCTGCGTTACCTATCTTTTGCTCATCAAACCTCCCAAATTGCCATGAACCTCTAACCTTTGACACCCTTCCTAAAAAACCGTTGCTTGGCTATGTTACCGCTTTGCTCAGCCCCACTTATAGCGTTGTTAGTTGCAGGTGAAGTTGAAGATTGATCCATGGTGGACAGGATTATGTTAGGATATCACAATATCTCTTATTTAATTAATGCATCTACATACTTGGTAAAGGGTGGAAGGCTCGGCCTTATGCCTGGTGTTTTGTTCCACTCTTGCCGCCCTAGTTTCCGTCATACCGGTGTTATGTTCCCGGATTTTGCGTTCCTTACGCGGTTGGGTGATTTATGGGACCCCCTTGACAGTTTGCTTTGAATAAAACTCCTCCAACAAGGCCCAACCTTGGTTTTACCATTTGCCTCACCACCACCTATACCTTTCCCTTGGGTCGGCCAACCCAAGGGTCATCTTTATTTTAGCCCCCCCGGGCCAATGCTTGTCTAAGTGTTGGTCCAAACCGAGCGATGTCCGGCGCCCCCTGGGCAACCAGGGTCTATGCCAACCCGGCGTCTGGCTCATCCGGTGTGCCCTGAGAACGAGATATGTGCAGCTCCTATCGGGATTTGTCGGCACAGCGGGCAGTCTTGCTGGTCTTGTTTTACCATTGTCAAAATGTCTTGTAAACCGGGATTCCGAGTCTGATCGGGTCTTCCTGGGAGAAGGTATATCCTTCGTTGATCGCGAGAGCTTATCATGGGCTAAGTTGGGACACCCCTGCAGGGTATAAACTTTCGAAAGCCGTGCCCGCGGTTATGGGGCAGATGTGAATTTTTTTTGTCTGGTTGTAGATAACTTGACACCAGATGGGAATTAAAACGCATAAACCGCGTGTGTAGCCGTGATGGTCTCTTTTCGGCGGAGTCTGGGAAGTGAACACGGTTTTGGGTTATGCTTGACGTAAGTAGGAGTTCAGGATCACCTCTTGATCATTGCTAGCTTCACGACCGTTCCTTTGTTTCTCTTCTCGCTCTTATTTGCGTATGTTAGCCACCATATATGCTTAGTCACTGCTGCAACCTCACCACTTTACCTGTTCCTTTCCCATTAAGCTTTGCTAGTCTTGATACCCATGGTAATGGGATTGCTGAGTCCTCGTGGCTCACAGATTACTACAACAACAGTTGCAGGTACAGGTTATGCGATGATCTTGACGCGAGAGCGATGTTTGCTTGTTTTGGAGTTCTTCTTCTGCTTCTTCTTCGATCAGGGGATAGGTTCCAGGTCGGCAGCCTGGGCTAGCAGGGTGGATGTCGTTTGAGTTTCTGTTTGTGTTTCATCCGTAGTCGGATGTTGATCTTATGTAAGATGATGTTGTATTCGTGTGGCATTGTATGCCTTTTGTATGTATCCCCATCTATTATGTAATGTTGATGTAATGATATCCACCTTGCAAAAGCGTTTCAATATGAGGGTCTATCCTTGGTGGGACCTTCGAGTTCCTTTTGGATAGGGTCGCATATTGGGCGTGACATGTAAGGGGCACTATGGGCCATGGCATAGAGGTCGTATAGCGGTGGCGCCTCCTTCTTGTTGTGTCGCGCCTAAAAGAGAGGAACATGGCAAATTAATAATTAAAGGGATGAAGCTAGCATGAAGAATGAAATTGCATGAATCATTAAGGGCTCGAACCACATACCCAGTGATCCTCATACTCAAACAGGTTGGAGCTCCCTTGATGGTGTGGCACACCTTCCATTTGGGCACGCTTATCCCTGGACTTGTTGTTGATGGCTAGACATTGGGGAGAGCACCACTCATCCACCAACCTCTCCCAACAGTCCATCCTATCTGCACACTATCTCAGGGGCACCTATGTTAGACAAAGAGAAATTTTAGTGCTACGCCTACAAATCAAATCAAGGAAACTAAGTACAAGGCCTTAAGAATAGGTAATTACCTTCATGTACTTCTCCTTACTCAGATACTTGCCGCGATACTTCTTCTTGGCCCTCTTGATTCCAGTCGAGGCGTAGTAGTCTTGAACAGCCTGCACTCGAGCCTCCGCTATAAGTTCTGAAGTAGGCGCTTGCACTCGGCTTCGAGAACCATAGCCACGTCCGCCTCGTGTTCCTCAAGACACCTGTAGAAGGTCTACAATCAAACAATACAACACTAATTAGTACAATCACTAGGTTCTATTGATTTTTAATTCTGTAAAGGAGAAATTACCTAAAACTGCCTTCTCACAATGTCGGCCACCGTCTCGCACATGACACCATCGACCATCTCCCCCAGCGGGGCCGTGGCAGTCTCATACAGCTCCCAGGTCAGTGCTACATGTGGAACCTCACCCTTACCAGGCAACATGACCCACCCCGGGAAGTGGTGCCGGCAAAGCACACCAAGGAGCTGGTTGGGCCTGCGGACACCATTTGCGTGTATCCAATACCTGTAATATGACAAGGCAACACATTAGATATTAATTTGAAGAAAAATGAAGGCAAAAGGTTAAAAAAGAGTAAATGCACTTACTTCTCCCCGTTAGGCTCAATCAACCACCTCTGGTCTCGGGTTGCCGGCACAGACGGGAGCTTTGTACCACCACGCTGGTAGACCTTCTTGCCCCCTCAATGAGCTCGCCCTCGCTGTAGCTATCATTAGAAAATGTCTCCTCGCCACCATCAGCATGGCCGCTAGTCTCCGAAGTCACGTGGGACGAAGACTCTGGGACCCGAGTCTCGTCGGATGTAGGCTTGGAGACCTGAGGCTCGTGGACCGGAGTCCGAGACGGGTCCAAGTCATATGGGTCCACTTGAGATGGAGCACTCCGGTGGTCCAGAGAATTAGCTGGGGATGGCGGCAAGGAAGGCGCAACAGCCTTCCTACCCCTATTGCTGCCACGCCCACCTCTACCTGCACCCCTCTTCGTCTTCCCCCGACCTCTCCCGACCGAAGAAGAAGCGCACGCCGGTGTATGCATGTTATCTACCAGTGCTCTCCGAAGGTGCTGGGTTGGAATAACAGCACCCTCCTAGCACACGTCGAGGAAGGAGGCTCGGAGTGCTCTTGACTTGCGTCCACCATCTGTCAACACATGCAATGACAAAGAGTAAACGAAATTAGTACAACATAAACATAATAAAAAATTTAAGTGTGTATCATAATCATGAACATAACAAAAATTGAATACCTAATAACATAAACTAATTAATATCGGGGTCGGGGTGCCGTGTCGGGGTCTCGGGGTGTCGTGTTGGGGTGTCGTTGGTGTCGTGGCGGGGAGCTGTGTCGGGGTGCTGTGTCGG
>NC_041387.1:557927054-557965772 GCF_002162155.2 Triticum dicoccoides
CGAGGCGGGGTCGCGGTGTCGTGTCGGGGTTGGGGTATCGGGGTCCGGGGGTTGTGGTGTTGTGGTCGGGATGACAAATCCTTGACCCCTCGACCCCTTTTCCCTCGACCCTCGATCCCTCAACACCTCGATCTTCGACCGAAAGGGTGCGACGATGGGGCGGGAAGGGGGCAGCAGCGATGGTGCGGGGTGGCAGGAAGCGGGCGGCGACGGTGCTCGTCGGGCATGGAGGAAAGATGAGATAAAGAGAGAAGGCGGCAGCGGGGGTGCGACCCGTTAAGTTATTTTGAAGCTTTGCCGTCCGCCTCACCTTTGTTGTCCGCTAGCTGGTGACAAAGGACGCTTCGCTGTGTGCTGGCAGACGACAAAGAGGGGGCCCGTTAGGGTTTAACAGCCAGTGGGCCAAACCCCCTCTTTGATGTCTGCTAGCAGACGAAAAGTTTCTTTGCCATCCGCTAGCATACAGCAAAATGTCAGCTGATGGCAAAGCCTTCCTTTGCCGCCGGCTGCCTCTTTGTCGTCTGCATTTTGGTGGCTGATGGCAAAGCCATTCTTTGTTGTCTGCTAGCTGACGTCAAACAGGGGGTAGACGGAAAATCTTCCGATTCCAGTAGTGAAGGATGATTGTGTCAAACTCAAAAGTGAAGACTCAAATCATACAAGACGCTCCAAGCAAAACACATATCACGTGGTGAATAAAAATATAGCCTCAAGTAAAGTTACCGATAGACGAAGACGAAAGAGGGGATGCCTTCCGAGGCATCCCCAAGCTTAGGCTCTTGGTTGTCCTTGAATATTAACTTGGGGTTCCTTGGGCATCCCCATGCTTAGGCTCTTGCCACTCCTTATTCCATAGTCCATCAAATCCTTACCCAAAACTTGAAAACTTCACAACACAAAACTCAACAGAAAATCTCATAAGCTCCTTTAGTATAAGAAAATAAATCACCACTTTATGGTATTGTTTCAAACTCTTTCTTTATTTATATTGGTGTATATTCCAACTTTTACATGGTTCATACCCCCCGATACTACTGATACGTCTCCAACGTATTTATAATTTTTGATTGTTCCATGCTATTATATTACCTGTTTTGGATGTTTATGGGCTTTATTTTACACATTTATATCATTTTTGGGACTAACCTACTAACCGGAGGCCCAGCCCGTATTGCTGTTTTTTTACCTATTTCAGTATTTCAAAGAAAAGGAATATCAAACGGAGTCCAAACGGAATGAAACCTTCGGGAGCGATCTTTTGGAACAAACGTGATCCAGAGGACTTGGAGTGCAAGTCAAGAAGCTACCAAGGCGGCCACGAGGGTGGAGGGTGCGCCCCCCTGCTAGGCATGCCCCCTGTCTTGTGGTCCCCTCGGGCGGCCACCGACGTACTTCTTCCTCCTATATATACGCACATACCCTAAAAACATCTAGGGAGCCACCGAAACACAATTTCCACCGCCGTAACCTTCTGTACCTGCAAGATCCCATCTTGGAGCCTTCGCCGGCGCTCCGCTGGAGGGGGAATCAACCACGGAGGGCTTCTACATCAACACCATAGCCCCTCTGATGAGTTGTGAGTAGTTTACCACAGACCTTCGGGTCCATAGTTATTAGCTAGATGGATTCTTCTCTCTTTTTGGATCTCAATACCATGTTCTCCCCCTCTCTTGTGGAGATCTATTTGTTGTAACTCTTTTTTGTGGTGTGTTTGTCGAGATCCGATGAATTATGGGTTTATGATCAAGTTTATCTATGAAAAATATTTGAATCTCCTCTGAATTCTTTTATGTATGATTGAGTTATCTTTGCAAGTCTCTTCGAATTATCAGTTTGGTTTGGCCTACTAGATTGATCTTTCTTACAATGGGAGAAGTGCTTAGCTGTGGGTTCAATCTTGCGGTGTCCTTTCCCAGTGACAGCAGGGGCCGCAAGGCACGTATTATATTGTTGCCATCAAGGATAAAAAGATGGGGTTTATATCATATTGCATGAGTTTATACCTCTACATCATATCATCTTTCTTAATGCGTTCCTCTGTTCTTATGAACTTAATACTCTAGATGCATGCTGGATAGCGGTCGATGTGTGGAGTAATAGTAGTAGATGCAGGCAGGAGTCGGTCTACTTGTTGCGGACGTGATGCCTATATACATGATCATGCCTTGATAATCTCATAATTATTCGTTGTTCTATCAATTGCTCGACAATAATTTGTTCACCCACCATAATAATTATGCTAACTTGAGAGAAGCCACTAGTGAAATCTATGGCCCACGGGTCTATCTTTTATCATATAAGCTTTTAATCTACTTTTATTTGCACATTTACTTTTCCAATCTATATCATAAAATACCATAAATATATTTATCTTATCATACTATCTCTATCAGATCTCACTTTCGCAAGTGGCTGTGAAGGGATTGACAACCCCTTTATCGCATTGGTTGCGAGTTATTTGTTTGTTTGTGTAGGTACGTGGGACTTTTGACGAGCCTCCTACTGGATTTATACCTTGGTTCTCAAAAACTGAGGGAAATACTTACGCTACTATTGCTGCATCACCCTTTCCTCTTCAAGGAAAACCAACGCAAGCTGAAGACGTAGCAAGAAGGATTTCTGGCGCCGTTGCCGGGGAGGTCTTCGCTCAAGTCAAGACGTACCAATTACCCATCACTAACTCATCTCCTTCGCATTTACATTATTTGCCATTTGCCTCTCGTTTTCCTCTCCCCCACTTCACTCTTGCCGTTTTATTCACCCTCTCTTTCCCAATCTTCTCCACTCTCTTTTGCTTGCTCTCTTCTTCTTCCTCGCTTCCGTTTGTTGTTATGTCTGAAATTAGGGAGATTATCGTCGATATGGACAATAATGATAACATGGAAATTTTTGATGCTCCTACGGAAGAACCACCTATCTTGCATACTAAAAAGTTTCGAATCGGTAGTGGTAACATTATTGGAAAAGGTGTTATTCAATATTTCTTTACTTGTGCCGGTGCTTTACCTTCTATGGGTGGTTCTATTCTTCATAAGACTAGTAGTCTTGCAGATGCTATCACTATGCTTGTAGTTGAGCTTGAAAGACAATTTATGCATATGCATCCTTGCATACAAAGAATTTTTCTAGAATTTTCTAATACTGAGCATTCTTCTGTTAAGCGCGTTGTCACTATATTTTTGGCTCATGATTTTAGATTTATAATAAGAGAGGCCAAAGAAATCTTTGCACACTATAGGGTGGACGCCGATCGTCCTCCCATAGAGGCAATCCTCTTTGATCAAGAGGAAATTAGGCGTTTTCAATCTTTGGACTATGTTGCTTTCAATGAAAACCTTAGAAAAAAGGTTCCTACGAATGTCTTAGTTGATAGAATTTCCGAACTTAATAATGACTTTGCTGTTCGCAATAATGAGCTAGGATACTCTCTTGAGTATAGGCTCACGAAATTCTGCCAAAAGAATAATGATGACTTAGTTGTGCAATATGAAGGGCCAAAGGAGGAACCTATCCCTCATGTGATTAATCTTGGGGACTTTTGTCCCATTAAATTTAGCCATTTTGATTACTTTTGCTTGCCTCAAAGAAAACTTGCTGCCGAACGTAGAGAATATGAGATGAGTTTTCAAGATTTATCTTATGATTATGGCACTACTTAGATCTATCTTCGGTTTTATGCCTAGCTAAGGGCGTTAAACGATAGCGCTAGTTGGGAGGCAACCCAATTTTCTTTGTGTTTTTTATTTTTGTTCCTGTTTAGTAATAAATTTTGCATCTACCCTCTGTTTAGATGTGTTTTCTTGTTTTAATTAGTGCTCGTGCCAAGTAGAACCTATAGGATAACCTATGATGATAGTTAATTTGATTCTGCTGAAAAACAGAAACTTTGCGCTCACGAGAAAAAAATCAATAAATCACAGAAACGTGATTTTGCATTGATTCTTTTTGCCGTAGATCAATAGACAAATTGTCCAGGATGTCCTATTTTGGTAGGAGTTTTAGAGTTCCAGAAGTTTGCGTTAGTTACAGATTACTACAGATTGTTCTGTTTTTGACAGATTCTGCCTTTTCATGTGTTGTTTGCTTATTTTGATGCATCTATGGCTAGTATTAAGTGATAACACTGGTGGAAAAAGGGCCTTTGGTCGCGGTTCGCAACTGCCATTAGTCGCGGTTGCGCAACCGCGACCAAATAGGCGCGACTAAAGGCCCCCCCCCCCCATTTAGTCGCGGTTGCTTAAGAACCGCGACTAAAGGCCCGTCCACGTGGGCGCCAGGCGGCCGTCGGGGCGGAGGACCTTTAGTCGCGGTTCTTCTGGCCAACCGCGACTAAAGGCCGCCGCAGGTTTAGGGTTTTAGCCCCCCCCCCTAAACCTGTTTTCTGTTTAATTTGTATTGTTTTATTTCTTTTGTGCTTTATTTTAATTTTGAAGGAGTTTCACATATTCTACGGTACTACATACATGCATATGAATGTACAATTTCAAACAAATTTGAAATTAGAACCAAAAAGAATTCAAGAGGAATATACAATATATATTCAATATCATCGGATGACCATATACAATTTTGAACAAGTTTCCATACATAATTTAATGCATATAAAGTTCTACGTCCTCGTAATGGTGTTCTCCTTTAGGATGGAGGACTTCCCTCCTGAACCATCCAGCTAGTTCCTCTTGAAGTGGTCGGAAGCGAGCTTCTGGACTAAGCATCATTCGGAGGTTATTCCTCTGAGCATTGGTATCACTCGGAACCCGCTCAGAGGTGTATCTCCGGATCATCTCACAGACATAGTATCCACATAGATTAGTCCCCGCTGGCTGAATATCCTCACCATTCTTAGCCTTTGACCTATTGAATTCTAGCTCTTTTTTGAATTCACCGACCTTTGTATCTACGAACCGTCTCCAAACCCTATGAGGCAAAGAAAATTAAATGAACAAGAGAGTTATTAGTTACTTGATATTAGGAAATGAACGAAATAGGCCGATCGATATAGAGCGCAAATGAATGAAAATAATTACTTCTGCAGCATTCTTCTCATGCCGCCCCAAAGCTTTGGATCCTTATTCAGAGAGTCGTGGACGAGACATTCTGAGGTGTCAACTTTAATTACTAGCAGAATCCAGTGGAATCTGCGGACACGATACATGCACAGTACGTCATGCATAACTCATCGATTAGCCGGTCACATACCATGCATGGAGTAAACAAAAGAGAATGTGCTCAAGACAGAAACACTCACCCAAAATGGTAAGGAAATAGAATATCACTTTTGAGTTCCTGCTTTGTAAGAAACTGCCACAGGTCTGCCTCCATGTCGGCGGGGTGATGCTCCAACAAATATCCATTAACGATGTGTGGGTCAATGAACCCAACATCATGGATGTTCCTTACTCTGCATTCCTTAATCTTCATTCTGCATGTATAATAGCGGACACAACAATATAGTTAGGACATATATATAGTGCAGGCAATATGAACGAGATGGGGTAGAAATAAATCACTTACAGAACGTAGCAACTGATGATAGATTTGTCGAGCTCGCGCAGATTGAAAAGCTGGAACAATTCACTCAGATGAATTTGTACATAGTAATGTTTGAAGTGATGCTCATATCTAACTTCCGCATAAATATATTCTTTGGATTTTTTATTTTTTATGTAACCCTTGTACCATTTCAGCAGACCTTTCATTTGTGGAGGTAGATCCTCTTCCTGCGCAGGCTCGACGAGAGGCCCATTCTTCACATATGTAATTACTACCTCCTTCGCTAGCGCCCCATCAAGGCCTAACAGTTCACGAAGAGTAATACCTAAGTTGGCCGCTTGTTCTCTGGCACTCGTTACAGTCAATCCATGTGCTGCCGCAGCTGCTATGATATCGGGGTCATCCGGACCGGCGGCTTTCACTATAAGCGGGGCAATCGATTGTTTACTTTGTTCCCCGAGCTGGGCAACTCGTTTCCCGCTTTTTTTACTTTCTAATTCCGTTTTCTCGGCCTCCTCCAAGGCTTTGTTCTCCTGGTTCTCCGCCCGCTCTTTCTTCTCCTTCAACATGAGTGCCTGCCTACGAAGTTCACGTGCATAGTCGTCAGGCAGATTCTTCGCGGCTTGGGACGGTGTGCTCAAAAATGACTTAGCCCACTTCTTTTGCTCATCAGAAAATACTGGCTTGGGCTCGGGCTCTCTTTTCTTCTTGCAGTCCGCCTTCCATTTCTCATGATCAGCAGCCGCGGCCGCGGCAGTTTCCTCGGCACTACGTTCCCAAGGCCTTGTGGGGAGAGGCTTCAGTGATGGCTCCGGTACCTTTGTGGTCTTAGGTACATAAGGGTCCGGGTTAATAATCCAGGACTGCTTCTGCTTCTTTGCCGGAGGTGGATTGGGGGGCGGCGTCTGATCACCCGCCGGACGAGGACTGGGGGGCGGCGTCTGATCACCCGCCGGACGTTGTGGACTGGGGGGCGTCGGCTGGCGTGACGGAGGTGTAGGTGAACCGCCACCACCACCACCACCGTAGGGGGTGGACTTGTTGTCCTTGGCGCCTCGCCTGGAAACTTGATAAACTTCTTTTGCCATAGAATGAAATGGCGCTTGACATCTCCAAGTCTTTTCTCCCCTTCAGGTGTAGCAATGTCAATCTCCAGGTCCTCAAACCCTTGGACTATGTCCTCCACCGTGACACGAGCATAGCCATCTTGAATGGAGTTGTTGTGGTGGAGTGCTCCAGGTAAACATGGTAAAGCACTGCCGATGGCTACCTTCATGGACATGTTCCCGATAGGATAATACAGATGACATTCTTTCATCTCCTTTATATCGTCCACGGGGTAGCGAGGAGGCTCCGGTGCAGTAATTTCGACCACCAGAGGCTCCAGTGCAGTAATTTCGATCGTCGGTGCATCTGCACCAGCCGGTGGGGCCTCCGTGGAAGCCACACTGCTTCTCCGCTGCTGGCTTCTGAGATCCGCTGGATGATCTTCATGCTGCGCCCGAGCTGCATCTCTTTCGGCTACTAGTACACTCACGGTTTTCTTCATCACATCCATTTCCGATGCCAACCACGCCACAACATCTGCTTCCCGATCCATCTTTCTCTTCCGGCTTCTGTAACCGTACGGGTCATCGTTCTGGGGGAACCCTATTTTCCACGGAATGTGCCCCATGCCTCGTACACGTCCTTCGTGTTCAGGATTCCCGAGGGCTTTTGTCAGCGCGTCGTTCTCTCTGTTGAACTTGATCTTCCCCTCTTGAGCATCCCTCATTGCGTCAATAAGGGCTTGGGTGGGTTTAATTATTTTGGCCCGGTAAACACACTCCCCTGTCTCCGGGTTCAGCGTTCCCCCATGCCCGTACCACCAGCTTTTGGCCCTTGGGTCCCATCCCTCCGTACCTGGACGGATTCCTCGCGCCCTCAGCTTGTTCTCCATCTTCTCCCACCTAGGCTCCCAAAGGCGATACCCTCCTGGCCCCATAATATGATTGTACTCCTTCTTAGCCGCATTTTCCTTATTTTTTTTCGATATTTGAATGAACTGCTCCGATTTCTTTTGCTTCACAAATTCTGGCCAATCATGTTTCAGTTTCTCATATTGTCCTTTGAAATCCGGAGTCTTGTTCTGCTTGACAAAGTCATGGGCTAGATTTTGCTTGAATTTCCGGAATGCGTCGGCCATCTTATGAAGAGCGAACTGTTTGACTAGCCTCCTCCTCTCCTTGTTTTCCTCAATCTTGTTACCCTCCTCATCAAATTTGTTGTATTCCGGAGGTAGAACGAAATGTTCCATAAGCTTCTTGAAGCAATCTTTTTTTGTTCTCTTATCGACAAAAGTGAAACCAGCAATTCGTGCCTTCTTTCGCTTATTCCACTCCTGGACGGTGATCGAGACGTTGTCTCTAACAACGGCTCCGCATTGGTTGACAAACTTGGTGGCATTCTTGCGGGGCTCCAGCGGCCTGCCGGTTGCACTGTCGACAACCTCGATGGTGCATGTTTCTCCTTGTTTCATTGTCTTGGTTGCGCCATGCTTTGACGACGTACTCGATTGTTTCGACGATCCGGCCGAGGGCTAAAATAAGAAAGAGAGTCGCGCGCGTTAGTACACACATATTTATTCAAATCAGTTAGTTTGTATCACCAGAGGCTCAATGTATATATATACCTCGGCGCCGGAGGTGGTTGCTACTTCCATTTGAAGATCGTTGTTTATCAACGTTTGTTCGGCATCATCTTGCTGACGGCGCCCTTCATCTTCACCGTCAAGGTTCAGATAAGAAGAGATATAATCTTCTTCTTGTCCGGTCGGCACATATAGAATATCGCCGTTTATGATGCCGAACATATGTGCTTCACCGTCCGGATCATAGTTGTCCATAATCAGGTTAGCTCTATCGTCCGCCATTATGTCAGTCCTGAAAACATGTAGTAAAAACAAATTAATTAAGTGAAGAAGGGGGGCGGTGGCGGTGGCGGTGGCGAAAGGGCGGTGGCAAAAGGAGGGGGCAAGGAAGGGGTGGGAGAGGGTGTCGCGGTAGAGCGCGAGACGGGGCGGCAGACGACGGCGTCACGGAGAGGGAGGCGAGGACAACACACATGTATAACCCTCGCCGCCCCCTCTCGATCCCAAAAAAAACACCGCGCGCATCGCCACCCCCCTCGCCGCCCCCTCTCCGTATATGCGCGGGGTCGTGTACATTTTTTTAAAGCGGGATCGTTGTACATTGACGCACGGGGTCGTTGTATATATTGATTATCAAGTTTTACTTTTTTTGTTGTTAATTATCAAGTTTTATATACGTTTTTTTGTTAATTATCAAATTTTACGGTTTTTTTGTTAATTATCAAGTTTTAAGTTATTTTACCGTTTTTGTTAAACTAATTAACTAGTTAAAATTAAAAAGAACAAAAAAAGGAAAAAAAAGAAAAAATTCCGGTGGCCCGCGGCGCCCCTCTCTCTCTCCACGATCTCGCTCTCTGTCTGAGAGAGGCGCGCGCGTGCGCGCGCGGCAGTACCGAGGCCGGCCGGCGGCGTTGAGGGCGGGCGAGCGAGGCGGCGCGCGCGCGGTGGGCGAGGGAGGCCGGTGATAGCGGCCGGCGACGCCGTACGTGTGGGCGAGGGCGACGGCGGGCGACGTCGAGGGCGAGGGCGACGGCGGGCGGCGTCGAGGGCGAGGGCGACGGCGGGCGGCGTCGAGGGCGAGGGCGACGGCGGCAGGCCTTCGGCGCGGCAGAGAATCAGAGAAGACGAGAAATGGAGGCGACGGTTCGGGCCCTTGTATTTATAGCCCCCCCTTTAGTCGCGGTTGGGGAGGCGACCCGCGACTAAAGGGTAACCTTTAGTCGCGGTTGGCCAGACCAACCGCGACTAAAGGGTTTTTTGGCGGGTTTTTGCGTTCCCGCGCGCAACGACCTTTAGTCGCGGTTGGCCAGGCCAACCGCGACTAAAGGTATTTTTCAAAATACTTTTTCTTTTTCAAAATCTTAAAAATACAAATAATATATCAAAAAATTCAGAAAAATAAAACTAATTCAATTCAATATGTTGAAAACACAAATATTATATCAAAAAATTCAGAAAAATAAAACTAATTCAATTCAAAATTCTAAAAATACAAATAATATATCAAAAAATTAAGAAAAATAAAACTAATTCAATTCAAAATGTTAAAAATACAAATAATATATCAAAAGATTCAGAAAAATAAAACTAATTCAATTCAAAATTTTATACGCCAAGGCAGGAGTACGACAGCGACGACAGCAGCGACGACGACAGCGGCAACTTAGAAGGCGACGACTACCAGTACAACGGCAGCGACTATGAAGACTACGAGTATGCATATTATACGCCTAGGCAGGAGTATGACTAAATCACTCCAAATTTCATGTATCATCAGTGGTATCTCGAATCATTCGAAAATGGACACCAAACACATCACGGGTAATATAATTCACATGATCCATTCAACAAAGTTTGGTACAATAAATTATTACACATCATTTCTTCCCTTGTGTCCCTGCTTGCTTACGATTGTGCCGTATTCATGGAGCATCCTCATCATTTAACTTAATGCTTGGGTCGGTGTTCACTTTGAAGGGCGGAATTTCAGCAAACATATTATAATCTTCTGACATGTCTGTCTTGTCCTCCACTCCCACGATGTTTCTTTTCCCTGAAAGAACAATGTGGCGCTTTGGATCATCGCATGATGTACTGATCGTTTTCTTATCTTTCCGTTTCCTCGGTTTGCTACTCATGTCCTTCACATAGAAAACCTGAGCGACATCTTTCGCTAGGACGAATGGTTCGTCAAGGTAACCAAGATTGTTGAAATCCACCATTGTCATTCCGTATTGCTGGTCCACCTTTACCCCACCTCCTGTTAGCTTGAACCATTTGCACCGGAACAAAGGGACCTTAAAGGAGGGTCCATAGTCAAGTTCCCATATCTCCTCTATGTAACCATAATATGTGACCTTTTGCCCATTCTCGGTTGCTGCATCAAAGCGGACACCACTGTTTTGGTTGGTGCTCTTTTTATCTTGGGCGATCGTGTAAAATGTATTCCCATTTATCTCGTACCCTTGGAAAGTCGTTATAGTCGAAGATGGTGTCTTGGCCAACATGTACAGCTGATCTACAACATCATTGTCATTCATTAAATGTTTTCTCAACCAACTGCCGAAAGTCTCCATGTGGGCCTTCCTAATCCAGGATTCAGGCTTCCCTGGGTTGTCCGAGCGTAAAATATTCTTGTGTTTCTCAAAGTACGGAGCCACCAAGCTGGAATTGGTTAGTACAGTGTGGTGTGCTTCAGTCAGAGAATGGCCGTCCATACATATCGTTGATTTCCTTCCGATCGTGCCTTTTCCACTTAGTCTCCCCTCGTGCCGCGATCGAGGAAGACCAATCGGCTTAAGGTCAGGAACAAAGTCAACACAAAACTCAATTACCTCCTCATTTCCATAGCCCTTGGCGATGCTTCCTTCTGGCCTAGCACGGTTACGAACATATTTCTTTAATACTCCCACGAACCACTCGAAGGGGAACATATTGTGTAGAAATACATGACCGAGAATGAAAATCTCTTCGACTAGGTGAACCAAGAGGTGCGTCATAATATTGAAGAAGGATGGCGGGAACACCAACTCGAAACTGACAAGACATTGGATCACATCATTCTGTAACCGTGGTAGAACTTCTGGATTAATTACCTTCTGAGAGATTGCATTGAGGAATGCACATAGCTTCACAATGGCTACTCGAACATTTTCTGGCAGGATCCCCCTCAAAGCAATCGGAAGCAATTGCGTCATAATCACGTGGCAGTCGTGAGACTTCAGGTTTTGGAACTTTTTCTCCGCCATGTTTATTATTCCCTTTATATTGGACGAGAATCCAGACGGGACCTTCATACTGCTCAGGCATTCAAAAAAGATGACCTTCTCTTCTTTGGTCAGAGCGTAGCTGGCACGACCTTGAAACCATTCCGGATGCCGGTCATCAGGGTCTTTCAAACGTTGCTGGTCCTGCCGTGCTTCCTTTGTATCATTTGTCTTCCCATACACACCCAAGAAGCTTAGGAGGTTCACGCAAATATTCTTTGTAACGTGCATCACGTCGATTGCAGAGCGGACTTCTAGGACTTTCCAATATTCTAGCTCCCAGAATATAGATTTCTTCTTCCACATGGATGCGTGCCCGTCAGCTCCCTTCGGAACTGATTGTCCGCCAGGACCCTTTCCAAAGATGACTTTCAAATCCTTAACCATATCAAATACCTCAGCACCAGTGCGTTCCGCAGGCTTCGGCCGGTGATCTGCCTTGCCGTTGTAATGCTTGCCTTTCTTTCTTACTGGATGAATTTTCGGAAGAAATCGACGATGCCCAAGGTACACGTTCTTATTACAATTTGGCAAATGTACACTTTCAGTCTCATGTAAGCAGTGCGTGCATGCATTGTATCCCTTATTTGACAGTCCCGAAAGGTTACTAAGAGCAGGCCAATCGTTGATGGTTACGAAAAGCAACGCTCGTAGGTTAAATTCCTCTTCTTTGTGCTCATCCCACACACAGACACCAGGTCTGCCCCACAGCTGTAAAAGTTCATCAACTAATGGCCTTAGGTACACATCGATGTCGTTGCCGGGTTGCTTCGGACCTTGGATGAGCACTGGCATCATAATGAACTTCCGCTTCATGCACAACCAAGGAGGAAGGTTGTAGATGCATAGAGTCACGGGCCAGGTGCTATGGCTGGAGCTCTGCTCGCCAAAAGGATTCATGCCATCTGTACTTAGACCAAATCTTATGTTCCTTGCGTCAGCTGCAAAATCTTTGAACTCTCTGTCGATCTTTCTCCATTGTGTTCCATCTGCGGTGTGTCTCAACTCCCCGTCCGACTTACGGTCCTCTTTGTGCCATCGCAACAACTTGGCATGCTCTTTGTTCCTGAACAGACGTTTCAACCGTGGTATTATAGGAGCATACCACATCACCTTGGCGGGAACCCTCTTCCTGGGTTTCTCGCCCTCAACATCGTCACCAGGGTCATCGCCTCTGATCTTATAACGCGATGCAGTGCATACCGGGCATTCATTCAAATTCTCGTATTCACCGCGGTAGAGGATGCAGTCGTTGATGCATGCATGTATCTTCAGAACCTCTAAACCTAGAGGGCAGACAACCTTCTTTGCTTCGTACGTACTGGCGGGCAACTCGTTATTCTTTGGAAACATATTCTTCAACATTTTCAGCAAGTTTTCAAATGCCGAGTCAGCTACACCTGCCTGTGCCTTCCATTTCAGCAAATCCAGTGTGCAGCCCAGCTTTTTCAGACCATCATCGCATCCGGGGTACAACGACTTTCTGTGATCCTCTAACATGCGATCCAAATTCTCCCTCTCCTTTTCAGTTTCGCAGCGTCTCCATGCATCAGCAATGGTCCGACCAAGATCATCAACGGTCTCATCACGTGCCTCTTCTTCACCTTCACCTTCCCCTTCACCTTCAGCATCCTCCATGAAAGTATCACCGAAATGAGCAAGATAGCTTTCATTGATGAAATCATCCCCTTCTTCATCTTCTTCCATTATAACCCCTCTTTCTTCATGCTTGGTCCAACAATTATAGCTTGGCATGAAACCGTGCCGAAGCAGGTGCAGGTGAACTTCTCTTGAGGAAGAGTAACCCTTCTGATTCTTACAGTCAACACATGGACAGATAACAAAACCCTTCTGCTTGTTCGCATTAGCCACTACGAGGAAATCTTTCAAACCCGTAGTGAACTCGCGGGACAGATAACACATCCATTGGCGATTCATCTGCATTATTATAATATAAAATATATAATTAACCATCATGCATTTGTTAAACTAACTAGCTATAAACAATAGAAATTAAACAATGAACAACACACATGCATATTTTATCAATGACACACATGCATGAAAGGTTCAAGTTGCTAACCGCGATCGAGGAAAAAATAAATGAGGAACCTCAAGTGTGGCTCCAACACTTCATATCATGTTTGTTTCACGCTCTTGGGGCATTTCATCAAACACCTTGTGTGCATAAGAGGAACCAAAAGCAAACCTACACCCCCTTGTGAAGCTTGTGAAGAGAAGTGGCACCAAATGGCTAAGTGAGCGTGCTGAACTGGTATATATAGGGGAGGAGCTTTAGTCGCGGTTGGCCTGGCCAACCGCGACTAAAGGCCTTTGGGCACCTTTAGTCGCGGTTGGCCTGGCCAACCGCGACAAAAGCCCCTCACGTGCACCAACTGGCCACCGAGCGCCCTGGGCCCAGGCCTTTGGTCGCGGTTCGTCTGCCGAACCGCGACTAAAGACTTCATTAGTCGCGGTTCCTACAGTTTCGCGACTAATGGGGCTGGATGGAAGCCTCTTTTTCTACCAGTGTATGAACCATAGAGAACTTGAAATACAGTAGGTTTAACACCAGTATAAATAAAGAATGAGTTAATGACAGTACCTTATGTGGTGGTTTTTTTTTCTTTCACTGATGGAGCTTATGAGATTTCTTGTTGAGTTTTGTGTTGTGAAGTTTTCATGTTTTGGGTAAAGATTTGATGGACTATGGAATAAGGAGTGGCAAAATCCTAAGCTTGGGGATGCCCATGGCACCCCAAGATATTCAAGAGTAGCCAAAAGCCTAAGCTTGGGGATGCCCCCGGAAGACATCCCCTCTTTCGTCTTCGTTCATTGGTAACTTTACTTGGAGCTATATTTTTATTCGCCACATGATATGTGTTTTGCTTGGAGCGTCGTGTATGATATTAGTATTTTCTTTTTACTTTACCTTAATTGCTGTACACACCTTTTGGGAGAAGCCTATTTGATTGAAATTTATTAGAATACTCTATGTTCTTCACTTATATGTTTTAGAGCATGACAGTGGCTTAATTTTGTAGAAATTGCTAGTCTCTCATGCTTCACTTATATTATTTTGAGAATCTCTTAGAACAACATGGTATTTGCTCTGGTTATGAATTTGGTCCTAGAATGATGAGCATCCAATTTGGCTACAATAAAAACTATCATAGAAAGTGCATTAAACACTAGGATCAATTTGGTGCTTGATAATTGTTTTGAGATATAAAGGTAGTAATGTTAAGAGTCATGCTAGTGGGTAATTATGAAATTGAGAAATACTTGTGTTGAAGTTGGCAAGTCCCATAGCATGCACGTATGGTAAAAGTTGTGTGACAAATTTGTTGCATGACGTGCTCTTTTGAGTGTCTTCTTTATGAGTGGCAGTCGGGGACGAGCGATGGTCTTTTCCTACCAATCTATCCCTCTAGGGGCATGCGTAGTAGTACTTTGCTTCAAGGGCTAAGTAGACTTTTGCAATAAGTATATGAGTTCTTTATGACTAATGTGAGTCCATGGATATACGCACACTCACCCTTCCACTTAACTAGCGTCTATTATGTCATGCAACTTTCGCCGGTATCATGCACCCATTATTTACCTTCCTCAAAACAGCTACTATACCTACCTATTATGGCATTTCCATAGCCATTCCAAGATATATTGCCATGCAACTTTCCACCGTTCCGTTATTATGACACGCATCATCATTGTCATATTGCTCTTTGCATGATCATGTAGTTGACATCGTATTTGTGGCAAGGCCACCTTCATAATTTTCATACTTGTCGCTCTTGTTTCATTGCATATTCCGGTACACCGCCAGAGGCATTCATATAGAGTCATATCTTGTTCTAGCTTTGAGTAGTAATTCTTGAGTTGTAAATCAATAAAAGTGTGATGATCTTCATTATTAGAGCATTGTCCCAGTGAGGAAAGGACGATGAAGACTATGATTCTCCCACAAGTCGGGATGAGACTTCGGACTTTAGAAAAGAAAAAAAAGAGAAAAAAAGAGAAAGTCCAAAAAGAAAAAAAAGAAAGGCCAAAGAAAAAACAAAAAAAGAAAAAAAGTAGAAAAGAAAAAATAATGAGAGAAAAAGAGAGAGTGACAATTGCTAGTATCTCTTTTCCGCACTTGTGCTTCAAAAATAGCACCATGATCTTCATGATAGAGAGTCTCCTATGTTGTCACTTTCATATACTACTGGGAATTTTTCATTATAGAACTTGGCTTGTATATTCCAATGATGGGCTTCCTCAAAATGCCCTAGGTCTTCGTGAGCAAGAAAGTTGGATGCACACCCACTTAGTTTCTTTTGTTGAGCTTTCATACATTTATAGCTCTAGTGCATCCTTTGCATGGCAATCCCTACTCACTCACATTGATATCTATTAATGGGCATCTCCATAGCCCATTGATACGCCTAGTTGATGTGAGACTATCTTCTCCCTTTTTTGTCCTAACAACCACCACCATATACCACCATAGTGCTATGTCCATGGCTTGCGCTCATGTATTGCGTACGAGTTGAAAAAAGATGAAGTGCGTTAAAAAGTATGAACCAATTTCTCGGCTCATCATCGGGGTTGTACATGATGGGAGTATTTTGTGTAATGAAAATGAAGCATGGCCTAACTATATGATTTTGTAGGGATAAGCTTTCTTTGGCTATGCTATTTTGATAGGACATGATTATTTGTTAGTATGCTTTAAAGTATTATTATTTTTATGTTTTGTAAGCTTTTATCTTGAATCATTTGGATCTGAACAATCATGCCACAATAAAGAAAATTACATTGATAATTATGCTAGGGAGCATTCCACATCAAAAATTCTGTTTTTATCATTTACCTACTCGAGGACAAGCAGGAATTAAGCTTGGGGATGCTTGTTACGTCTCCAACATATCTATAATTTTTGATTGTTCCATACTATTATATTACCTATTTTGGATGTTTATGGGCTTTATTTTACACATTTGTATCAGTTTTGGGACTAACCTACTAACCCGAGGCCCAGCCCGTATTCCTGTTTTTTTTGCCTATTTCAGTATTTCGAAGAAAAGGAATATCAAACGGTGTCCAAACGGAATGAAACCTTCGGGAGCGATCTTTTTGGAACAAACGTGATCCAGAGGACTTGGAGTGCAAGTTAAGAAGCTGCCGAGGCAGCCACGAGGGTGGAGGGCGCGCCCTCCCTGCTGGGCGTGCCCCCTGTCTCGTGGGCCCCTCGGGCGGCCACCGACGTACTTCTTCCTCGTATATATACCCACGTACCCTGAAAACATCCAGGGAGCCACCGAAACACAATTTCCACCATTGTAACCTTTTGTATCCGCGAGATACCATCTTGGAGCCTTCGCCAGCGCTCCGCTGGAGGGGGAATCGACCATAGAGCTTCTACATCAACACCATAGCCCCTCCGATGAGTTGTGAGTAGTTTACCATAGACCTTTGGGTCCATAGTTGTTAGCTAGATGGCTTCTTCTGTCTTTTTGGATCTCAATACCATGTTCTCCCCCTCTCTTGTGGAGATCTATTTGATGTAACTCTTTTTGTGGTGTGTTTGTCGAGATCCGATGAATTGTGGGTTTATGATCAAGTTTATTTATGAGAAATATTTGAATCTCATATGAATTCTTTTATGTATGATTGAGTTATGTTTGCAAGTCTCTTCGAATTATCAGTTTGGTTTGGCCTGCTAGATTGATGTTTCTTGCAATGGGAGAAGTGCTTAGCTTTAGGTTCAATCTTGCGGTGTCCTTTCGCAGTGATAACAGGGGCAGCAAGGCATGTATTGTATTGTTGCCATCGAGGATAAAAAGATGGGGTTTATATCATATTGCATGAGTTTATACCTCTACATCGTGTCATCTTTCTTAATGTTACTTTGTTCTTATGAACTTAATACTCTAGATGCATGCTGGATAGCGGCCGATGTGTGGAGTAATAGTAGTAGATGCAGGCAGGAGTCGTTCTACTTGTTGCGGACGTGATGCCTATATACATGATCATGCCTAGATAATCTCAGAACTATTCGCTTTTCTATCAATTGCTCGACAGTAATTTGTTCACCCACCGTCATAATTATGCTATCTTGAGAGAAGCCACTAGTGAAACCTATGGCCCCCAGGTCTATCTTTTATCATATAAGCTTTCAATCTACTTTTATTTGCATCTTTACTTTTCCAATCTATATCATAAAATGCAAAAATATATTTATCTTATCATACTATCTCTATCAGATCTCACTTTTGCAAGTGGCCGTGAAGGGATTGACAACCCCTTTATCGCATTGGTTGCGAGTTCTTTGTTTGTTTGTGTAGGTGCGTGGGACTTTTGAGGAGCCTCCTACTAGATTGATACCTTGGTTCTCAAAAACTGAGGGAAATACTTAAGCTACTATTGCTGCATCACCCTTTCCTCTTCAAGGAATACCAACGCAAACTCAAGACGTAGCAACTACCCACAGATTCATCAAAATAAGCAAACAACACATAGAAAACAGAATCTGTCAAAAACAGAACAGTCTGTAGCAATCTGTAACTCTCGAATACTTCTATAATTCCAAAAATTTGGAAAAAGTAGGACAACCTGGGCAATTTGTGCACTAATCTAGAGCAAAACGAATCAATTAAAAAGCACGTTTCAATAAAATCCAGGAAATTATTTACTGGGCGCAAAAGTTTCTGTTTTTCAGCAGGATGAAAACAACTATCACCGTAAGCTATCCCAAAGGTCTTACTTGGCACAAACACTATTTAAAACACAAAACCACATCTAACCAGAGGCTAGATGAATTATTCAAAGCAAAACAGGAACAAAAAGCGAAGAACAAAAATAAAATTGGGTTACCACCCAACAAGCACTATTGTTTAACGCCCTTAGCTAGGCATAAAAACATGAATAGATCTAGGTATTGTCATCTTTGGTATGCAATTCTTCAATTGAACACGTATAATCCTTAGGATATTCTTTGGTTTTATCAATGATCAAACTCCTAGGCAAGAAATCAAGAAATTCATTCGTGGCAAAAGGTTCCTTAATAATATCGAGTAAATTGGGGTGAACACTAATTGTTTTAAGATCTTCATTTTCCTTACTAGAAGATTCACCCTTATTCTTGGGAATGTAAATAAACTTGGCAGTCTTAGTAGGAGGAATATTTTGAGTATTTTCAACGAATGAAAAATCGGAACCCAAGTTGATAATAATATCCTCTAGTTTGCCAATTCTAGTAGAATCTTGATATATCTTTTCATTAACTATAGGTTCCTTTCTTTAAGATTCTTTAAAGTGACTCCTACCTTAGATCCATATTGATAAATCTGATTATGAATCTTTTTATCCAAATTATCGATCAACTTAATGGTAGAAACTTTATTTTCAATAGTATCAAGCCTTTGCATTACATGTTACTAGGTTAAGGCAGTTCCATTGATCAAAAGAGGTGGTGGGCCTAACAAATCTATCAAGGCATTGTAAGAATCAAAAGTATGGCTCCCAAAAAAATTCCCCTCGGTAATAGTATCTAGAACATATCTATTCCAAGGAGTAATGCCCACATAAAAATTACAAAGAAAAACGGTAGTAGGTCGCTTTCTAGTAGATCTATTCCGAGCATTGCAAATTATATACGAAGCATCTTTTAAATTTTCTCCCTCCCTTTGTTTAAAATTTAGGACTTCATTATTGGGAGTGCTAACAATGATGGGAGAACTAGCCATGAAAGCGACACAAGCAAACTAACACACGAGCACACAAAAAGCAAGCGAGAAAGGCAAATAGAAGAGGGGCGAAGAAAAGGAAAATCTTTTTGAAAATCATTTTAGAAGTGGGGGAGAGAAAAACAAGAGGCGAATGGCGAATAATGTAATGCAAGAGATGAGAGTTTATGATGGGTACTTGGTATGTCTTGACTTGGCGCAGATTTCCCCGGCAACGGCGCTAGAAATTCTTCCTGCTACTTCTTGAGCTTGTGTTGGTTTTTCCCTTGAAGAGGAAAGGGTGATGCAGCAAAGTAGAGATAAGTATTTCCCTTAGTTTGAGAACAAAGGTATCAATCCAGTAGGAGACAACACACAAATCACCGAATACCTGCACAAACAATCAAACAAACTTGCACCAAACGCGATAAAGGGGTTGTCAATCCCTTCACGGTTACTTGCAAAAGTGAGATCTGATAGATATAGATAAACGATAAAGTAAATATTTTTGGTATTTTTGGTTTATAGATCGGAAAGTAAAAGATTGCAAGAATAGTAGATCAGAAACTAAAATTGTAGATCGAAAACTTGTATGATGGAAAATAGAATTTATATGATGCAAAAGAGATCTGGGGGCCATAGTTTTCACTAGAGGCTTTTCTCAAGATAGAAAATAATATGGTGGGTGAACAAATTACTGTTGAGCAATTGATAGAAAAGCGCAAAGTTATGATGACATCTAAGGCAATGATCATGAATATAGGCATCATGTCTATGTCAAGTAGACCGAAACGATTCTGCATCTACTACTATTACTCCACACATCGACCGCTATCCAGCATGCATCTAGAGTATTAAGTGTATAAAGAACAGAGTAACGCATTAAGTAAGATGACATGATGTACAGGAATTAACTCAAGCAATATGATGAACACCCCATCTTTTTATCCTCGATGGCAACAATACAATACGTGCCTTGCTGCCCCTACTGTCACTGGGAAAGGACACCGCAAGATTGAACCCAAAGCTAAGCACTTCTCCCATTGCAAGAAAAACCAATCTAGTTGACCAAACGAAACTGATAATTCGAAGAGACTTGAAAAGACATCAAATCGTGCATATAAGAATTCAGAGAAGATTCAAATAATATTCATAGATAAGCTGATCATAAATCCACAATTCATCGGATCTCGACAAACACATCGCAAAAAGGTGTTACATCGAATAGATCTCCAACAACATGGAGGAGAACAAGGTATTGAGAATCAAAGAGAGAGAAGAAGCCATCTAGCTACTAGCTATGGAACCGTAGGTCTGAGGTAAACTACTCACGCTTCATTGGAAGGGCAATGGTGTTGATGTAGAAGCCTTCCGTGATCGAATCCCCCTCCTGTAGGACGCTGAAAAAGGCCCCTAGATGGGATCTCACGTGTACAGAAGGTTCCTGTAAGGGCATATTTCTCCCTAAGTTGTTTTGGTGATTGATGATAGTACATTCATGAACGAATCGTGTGCATTGAGAATTTCAGATATTTCATATCGAGGCACAAGACGATTCGGTGCCCCTCGGAGCCTATTGAAGACGACTGTTCTCTACGTTTCTTTTTGGTGGAATTGTGTCATAGGAAAGCCGTACTATTAAGAGGGGGTCCGCTTCAGAAAGGTTAGGGTGGAATCAACACGTAAACATTTGTTCCTTTGCATCACCTTTCCTTCGCATCAATGGAGCACCGTCCATTTATCTTTGTCTCTGCGAAATGAAGGCTGCCAAATGCTAAAGTGTCTGTGGGGTGTGGTAGTACAGCTCAAGGGAGTAGTAGTACCGTAGGTGCTTGCGTTAGTACCGCTCCTGGTAAGCAGTAGTACCGCTGCCTCAAGCCCTGACACTAACGCATGCGGAAGTAGGTGTGGACGTAATTTTTTTACTTCTGCTCCTATGTGGTAGTACCGCTTCCTATGAGTGGTAGTATTGTGCCGGATTTTTTCACAGCTCACTCAGCGGAAGTATTTACGGAAGTAATTTATTTATTCCGTGTATTTCCAGCTACAGTTGAGCCCTGCCTTATGGTAGTACCATAGGGGCGCATGGTAGTACTGCTCCAGCGGTTCTACCTCTCGTTCCCCTGTGCAACAGGCCCTTGTCTTGTCTCTACCGTGCAAGCGGTAGTGCCGCGCACTACAGCGGTAGTACCACAACCCTTTGCGGTAGTACCACGGCTGCATGCGGTAGTACCGCACTGTGCGGGCTGAGTGAGGAGATAACGGTTGGATCTTTCCCCCAACTATATAAAGGGGTCTTCTTCCCCAAGAAGACCACCTCTTCCCTCCCCAAGCTCCATTGTTGCTCAAGCGTATATTTTCGCACGATTTCTCTCCCTAGCCAATCAAACTTGTTAATTTTCCAGGGATTGGTTGAGAAGGCCCTGATCTACACTTCCACCAAGAGAAATTTGATTCCCCCCACTAATCCCTTGCGGATCTTGTTACTCTAGGGTGTTTGAGCACCCTAGATGGTTGAGGTCACCTTGGAGCCATATTCCATTGTCGTGAAGCTTCATGGTGTCGTTGGGAGCCTCCAATTAAGTTGTGGAGATTGCCCCAACCTTGTTTGTAAAGGTTCGGTCGCCGCCTTTAATAGAACTAATAGTGGAATCACGACATCTCGCATTGTGTGATGGCGTGAGGAGAATACGGTGGCCCTAGTGGCTTCTTGGGGAGCATTGTGCCTTCACACCACTCCAACGGAGACGTATTTCCTCTCAAAAGGAATAAAATTCGGTAACACATCCTCGTCTCCACCGACTCCACTCTTGGTTATCTCTTACCTTTACTTGTGCAAGCTTTCATTATGTTGTATCTCGTGCTTGCTTGTCTACTTGTTGTTGTTGCATCATATATGTTGCTCACCTAGTAGCACATGTAGACAACCTACTTTGATGCTAAGTTTAATTTTGTCAAGAAAAGCTAAAAATTGTTAGTTGCCTATTCCCCCCCTCTAGTCAACCATATCGATCCTTTCAATTGGTATCAGAGCCTTGTCTCTTTTTTAAGGACTTTACCATCCGAAGAGCATGGTTGGCATTGGACACTAAAAAAAAAGACACACCCGTGACATTTTGGGCCGAACGAATTTTTTTTCTGTCATACTTATGACACTTCTATGACGAAAATTGTGACAAGACCCGGTATCATCATAGATGTGGTGGGATCCTACTTCTATGACAAAAAATCATGACAGAAAATGGGCTTTTCGTCCTGGGCGGGCCAGAGACGCAGTTGCATGACATTCTTTGTGCCGTGCATGACGGAAAAACCGTGGTAGAAGTGAGGGCGAGGAAAATATTGGGGAGTTCCCGGTTACGGTGGGTGGCCGGGGGCCGAGCAATGCGCGTTTCTCTCGTACACATACGCACGTGGGTGCGAGGAGTTGGGCTCTAAGTGAACCCGAGCGTGGCGTTCGCCTACTAAACCCGAGGGATGGCACTGTAGGCTACGCGTTACTGAACCCAATCGAGCGATTCCTTCGTTTGCTACTACTGCTAACTGAAGCCGATCAAACCTGCTGCCTCCTTCCCTTGATGAACAGTGAGCGTTGTTGGGGGGTTGGATGAACAGCTCCTGGTGGGGGGTTGGATGAACATGACCCCGTGGTGTTGCCGCTGGATGAACAGGACCCCGATCAATCAGGCTGGTCGGGCGTGGATGAACAGGACCCCATGGAGGGATGGATGAACAAGAACCCGTGGAGGGAAGGCTGAAGAGTAGCTGGTGGAGGGCTGGTTGAACAGTATCCGGTGGAGGGCTGGATGAACAGTATCCTGTGGAGGGGTGGTTGAACAGGACCCCGTGGAGAGGGCTGGTTGAACAGTAGCCGATGGAGGAGCGCGCTGTGGAGGCTGGATGAACAGGAACCCGTGGATGAACAGTCGCAGGTGGAGGCTGGAGGAGGTCGACAGTGGAGATGAACAGTATCCCGTGGAGTCCCATTTTGCGGTACACCACACCCCTCCCAATGAACATGACCCCCGTTTCGACCATAGTGCTCCAACACAAGTCCGTTTCCTCCGTTTTGCGGTACGCCATAGCCCTCCCGATCAACAGAACCACATTTCGACCATAGGAAGTCCATCAGAAGTTCGTTTCCTCCGTTTTGCGGTACGTGAGACCCCTCTCGATGAACAGGATCCTGTTCCGACCGTGGTCGGTCGAACACAAGGCCGTTTCCTCCGTTCCGCGGTACGCCATGCCTCATTTCCATCGGATGTTCCGTCCAAGTCGGTTGCCTCTCAATGAACAACACGTGTTACTTTGCCTCCCGATGAAGACGATGCATTCCTTTGCCTCCCCATGAACAGGATGACGATGCAGTTTCTCCATCCCGACCCAGCCATGTACACGAGCCCTGGCCATGCGTATGCGTCAGTAGGCGTTCGAGACCCCGCCCGTATGTACCACTACTAGGGACAAGGCTAGCAGCAGCGTGGGTTTTAGGTGTATCAGTAGCGCGGGGAGTGGCACTACTAATAAGGCGCTACAGCTAACACATAGCAGTAGCATGTGCTCACAGGCGCTACTGCTACACAATTGTAGCAGCAGCTATCACGGTAGCTCTAGCGTGCTTTGCCTGGACGCGCTACTGCTATCACGGCGCTGCTGCTAACTTTTATACACTCGCTACTGCTAATTTAAGTAGTTTTTTGTTTTTTTTCAGCATATTTGTTTTGTATTTGAACAGGCTTTGTAGAAGAATCTTTAGCACATAGAAATGTCATCATGATACACATACAAATGCCTGCGAGACCACAAATGTAATCATAGCATATACATACAAATAGTCTCATCATAATCATCATCCAAGACAAAGTGGTATCTTGTCATCATCTCGAAAATAGCGATACATGCAAGTCTTGAATACTTGCAACTACAACAACGTCATCCATCTAAACAAAGGTATACGCAAGAAGAGCTATCACTATGAGTGAGAGCGGAACTATGCAGTACATGAGGTGGCGGTTACGAGTCCTCTCTCGCGCTAGCATGAACCTCAAGTAACTAGCTTCTCCTTCTTGTCTACTTTTGAAGCCTTTATGGCTAGCGCCCGTGAACCCATTCACTTGCGCCTGACACTCATGCCACTCGTCGTACACCCCCAGAACCTTCCCTTTGTACACGACATAGCAATTCCATCTCGCCATCAAGAAACTAGGTACCTATTAGAGATGCATGTTCATGAAGAGGATGTACAATGATATATATGCAACAAAATATACTAGAGAAACAGCGAAAAAGAAAGGGTTAGCAACTAGATGCAACATACAGTATGCAAATTCCCTATCAGGTTATTTTCTTTCATGTCCTGCACCGCCGACTGCAACCACCTGTTCACCATCGTTCCACCGACCATCATGAAAGTCTACACGGTAATAATAAAACAAATTGATTATAAAAATGTGTGCATGCATCAAAGTCATACAAAAATTCGTCATGACCTTCCCTAAAAATAGGACATATATGGATCTAGAGTTTTCCCGGAATTCACCAAAACGGAAATAAATCGACATTTCGGCAAAACATAGGCAACTCAAAAGCACAATTTGGCGTCAACTCATGTCACACACACAATTTCCACAAACATATCACACACACATAAACATATTTCCATTTTTCAAAAGCATGAAATTTTCATCACCTCTATCTCGAGATCGAGCACACGGTGGAGATGATGTTGTAGGGAGATCAAAAGTGCACAAAGCTCTTCTTGACAAAGATAGATCTAGTTAGGGGGCAAATAGGTCACTTAACTAAATCATACATCTACCTAGCTACCTAATTTGGGAGGAGACAACTTCAACTAGTGGAGGGGAAGGAAAAAGAGAAAGGAGATGCATTAATGGAGGTGGTGTAGTTAGGTAGGAGTAATGAAGAGAGAGAAAGGTAGATAGAAGAGAGAGTGTAATTGGGGAGAAGTATTGAGGAAGAAGAAGAGTGAGAGTGGGAGGTAGGGGAAAGGTAAGAGAGGAGGGGGAGGGGGACGGTGGGGAAAAGGTGGTGGGTTGGTGCGGATTAGCAGTAGCGCGGGACGTAAAATGCGCTGCTGATAAGAAAGTAGCAGCAGCGCGCTTTCGGCAGAAGCGATACTGCTAAGTGGGATAAAAAGTGTGTCCAATTTGAAAATTAGCAGCAGCGACCTCAGAAAAACCGCGCTACTACTACTTCTTTAGCAGTAGCGCGCCTAACGGAACCGCGTTGCTGCTAAATGGAGTTGGGGGGCACTGTCGATCGATATTTGTAGCAGCGCGGGTTACACAGACCGCGCTACTGCTAAACACTTGTTAGTAGCGGGTTTTCCACACCCGCTCTGCTGCTAATTAGCAGCAGCGCTGCTTTTTGAGACGCGCTGCTGCTAAGATTCTGTGTATAGGGTTTTCCCTAGTAGTGTACGTACATGGCCGTATTTACTTTCTTCCAACCTGGTCATTGTACGTACGTGTACATGCTACATGCGTGCCTCTACTACGACACGTGCGCGCCTCTACATCGCCTACGCACACGTACACGACCAGAATGACAATGCTACGTACGCTTCAACTAGGTGGGTCCCGACTGTCAGGCACTTCCTTGCGTGCGAAGATGTAGCTGGTGGATCCCAGCAGTCAGGGGGACGAATCATTTTTTTCCCGTAATATGGACGCACTTCCTTGCGTGCGAAGATGTAGCTAGTGGGTCCCAGCAGTCAGGGGGGAACTTTTTTCGCGAAATATGGTGGCCCATCCGGTGGGTCCCTGCTGTCAGGTGGAGGAATATTTATTTTGCGCGTAATAAGGAGGCACTTCCTTGCGGCTGCCGTGGACCCAGCTGTCAGCCTCTCCACGTACAGTCCTATTCCGATGGAAGTCGTTCCTTGATCACATTGACCATGCTGCGTCGAGAGCACCAGGGCGGTGGACGACGGCGAGGCCTAGGAAGGGGACGACGCGGAGCCGGGGAAAACGCGGCAGTGGAAGCCCGCGTGGAGAGGACTATGAGGGTTCACTACTTCGGCTGTGGTGTGAGGCTACTGTCGCCGCAGAATAACAGGGGGTGTGGGTGAGTAGAGGGATGGCCTGACCAGCGGTGGGAGTAGTAGGGGGTGGTGAGTTCTCCGCGGCATCACAGCCGGCCACGGGAGGCAGGAGCACGCGACACGACCGGCGCTACTTTGGGCTGCTAGAGCAAGAAGACCAGAGGTTGAAGAGGCACTACGGCCGTTGGGTGGACATTGTACGGTCACTGCAGCTAGAATCATTTATATTGACTAAGTTGAAAAAGCCCTTGGTACACTTCAACTTTGTAGGCCCACATGTCAGCCTCCGAAACAGTGCGCCCTAGATGTCAGGGGGAGGAATCATTTTCTGGGCGGCTGAAGCAAAAATATCCGAGATTGATGAAGAAGCACGACCTCCGTTGGATGGACATCCAACGGCCACTGCTCCTCGAACCGTGTCTTGACTATAAGTTGACAAAGCCTTGCATCCGCGTCAACTTAGTTTTTTAGGGGACGCGTCAACTTAGAAGGCCCACAAGTGTGTGGCAAAGAACATATAGCCCATTTGTGATTTGCAAGAATGTACATCCCATTTTTGAATTCTAATGGAATATACTATAGCCCATTTACAGTTTGTTAAAAGTACAGCCCATTTTCTAGCTAGGACAATGATTAATAATTTCAACCAACCGCTCAAAATAAATCCAAAAAAAATTCCCACATTTTGATGGGATCCGAAATATTTTTATCCGAAATTTCTAGTTAGATTAAATATAATGTCAAAATAAAGTTGTATTACGTGAAAATCCAATGAAATATTGCGCGCACAACAAGTAATGAAATTAAAATTTTCAAATTCCGAAAATAATATATTTTTTAAACTAGTTACACGTTTGGTGCATTTTTTTATAGTTGCTGCCAAGTTATTATAATTACATCCCATTTATTATTTCTTAAAGTCCATTTTCTTGTTAAGCCTAATGCATACCTCCTAGGAAAGTTTACAGCCCGGCGGGGCGGAGAATAACAAGTTGACCCGGATATTGTGTACAACTGTTGGCCCAGTTGCATTGCTGATGTTGAAAAAAGGCCTGTGTAGTACAATACAACCTAACATGGCTACTCAGCCGACATTCAGCGACGCCGGAAAGGCCCAAACAAGGATTATGTACAACTTTTTGAAGTCACTGAGCTCAATTAATAACTTAAGAAAAAAGTTAGAGTACAGTGGAACCTAGTTAAAAGCTATCACGAGCAACTAAATAATTCAACGAGTCCCACTTATGTGTCTGTGCGTGTGTGTGGGTGTGTGTGTGTGAGAGAGAGAAAGACCCATCGGTCGATGCTCGTAAATACATCTTTCAGCCATATGCATTGCTGATGCTCAGTAAAAACTTATATAGTTGACACAATCATATAACATCATAGCACACTGAACTTGCATAAAAAAATGCACGCAGGCGACACAATTAGGATGGAAGCAGTGGATCACTGCGGGTAGGGCTATGTTGAAACCAACAAACTCGTACATAACGGTTCATTGTCTTTTTCAATGACGGGTAAATATCGTGAAAGCTGTGCAAAGAAAACAGACAGACAACACAATAAGTTCTGCTAGCACATTAAGTTGACGTACAGTCCTTTCTAAAAAAGTTCAGGTACAAAATTAGAATAGGTCACAATCAAATGTACTAGCACATCAGTGCTTCACACCCATAGCTCGGATTTAACCAGTATCTGACAAGATTCAGTTGTTACCTCAAATTAGAGCACATCCAGGCAGCCAACCCTGCCTCTTCCCCAAAAGAAGCAGTGGCCTCCGCCGCGCGATGGAGTAGGCCATGTGCCATCCATTGTTCCGAGCAACACAGGGAAAGTCTGACATTGACTCCTGTAGTGGACGTCGTCGACGGAGCCTGGCACTGGCGGCGACGGCAGGACTTTGATTGATGGATTGACCACTTCTTCGACATGCATGAACACTCGATGCAGGTACATCCCTAACGTGGTCCGCGGCGGCCTTGGTGGCGATGAATAGTACAACCCCGGTTCCTGCACCGGTATCTCAACACCAATCACCTTCGGTATGGTGGACGACTTCTTCATCCATGCCATAACCGTCAGAGCCCAGCTGTCTGGAGGAACAAACATACTTATGAGCTCACCTCCAAGGTCATTGATACGCTCATTCATGGACTCGCTGTTCCAAGCACGTCGAGGCATGTCGTGGAAGGCAAGCTTTGTTAAAAACTCAAGCTCAGAGGGCACCGAGTCCCATCCTGGGTGCCATCGATCAAAGCTCACCAGCGCGCCATCATAGAACAAACGCTGGGAAGATTCGAACAGAAGACTGCAGCCGAAAGTTGTCCGAAACCTGACGAAGAAATCAGCCGGTGGCGGACAAACTTCGACGAGCAAGTCAATTATTTAGATGTCGTGTGCAATGCAAAGAGCTTTGACAAGGTCATCCGGCAAGACGGGAGACCGGTCACCATTGATGGTTACCATCAGCACTTTGCCGGCAAACTGGTCGTCAAGCGCCGCCATGCCACCATTGAGCGATAGCATGCAGCGACCATAGGCAGGACATACCTCAGGATCTCCAGCTCGGAGATCCGCATTGACCAGTGACATGATAGTGTGCTTGAGTACAGGGCGTACATGAGGGGGATTTAGGGGAACTATAGTAGGAATCGAGATTCCAGATGTGGGGGAGGGGCGGGAGATTAGGGATGAAAGGGTAGCATGAATTTTGAACATGCGCCAATATGCTCTTGGCGCACAAGCGCACGAAAACACCGATGGCACCCACATGTTGGCCTAAGAGTCCTTATTCTTTCCTTTTTGGAGAGCCCGGCCTTTTTTGGGAATCTTTTGAGAGCACGACACGAGAGTAATAATCTACCTGTTTGGCATTGCGGTACTACTTGGCCCATATTCAACGGCACCTCACCGTCCCAAACAAGTGTACATCATCGAGAAGACACTGAGCTCAAATTATAACTTGAAAAAGGGAGATATACTCTGAACACTGGAGAATGGTGATGCCTTCATTTAGCCCACCAGTAATTCGAGACAATAAACAGTTCAAAACAACGATATATACAACATTCAAACACTGACTAGTGACTACTACTGACATAAACAACAAGACATGATAGTTCATAAGAAGTCTTGCTACACCACCAAAACGCACCCATCTGCAGCGCTCAGACTCTCATGTTCCAGATGAGAATGACATTCTAAATAGAAGCAACTATTACATAGTAAGAGTGACATAGACGAGGATGACCAAACAACAAGGAATATGCATAAGAGAGAACTACCTATCCAAAACAAGTAGCAAAGACTACAAGTCATTCGAAGAGGGATTATCCAACACCATCATAATTTGCAGCCCCGCTTCAGCGACCAGTGATCCGGAGACACCAGTACTCCACCCTTTTGACGCAACAGCCCAATTACCTATCAACCTGAAGGCTTGAACCACATCACTGCCTATCGTAATTGAGACATCCAAGGATCAAAGTTAATTCGGATGCCTTTGTCATTCTCACCTTCTTTTGGCTGCAGGCTGTATCATTGACAATCAAGGGAGTTTTCTCCCGAACTCCTAGGGCTCGCCGTGTAGACACAATATTCCATATTAAATAGAGCCTCTCTGCCATCAAGGTCATTGCCAACGGTGATCTCCTGGTTAATCGGATAATTGAGTTTGAGAAACAGAGAGTGTGAACCAAGGCTGTTTACCCGACTCCAACTCAAAAATCCTGAAGGCCCCAACAAGCTGGTATCCTGCTCATAGATGTAACAGCCACTGTCCAGATACTCATTTATTTCATGGTGCTTGTATATAGTGGGGTTTTTGCAATATAAATTTTACGGCTCATGTGTCCAAATGATCATCAGTCTTTTGCCGTCGTCTCATCGAGCGAGGAACCAGTTGTGCTTCCCTATTTTTGGCAAAGGTGGTGTGATTACAAAGGGCGGTAACTGTAGGGACACTGTATCATATAAAAAAGTACATGCATTGTTAATGTAAGATCAGCATTGTTCAGATTATGAGCAGGATAATGCAAGAAACAACATTGATATGTCCATGTTAGAACTGGGAGGAAAATGGAGGGAAATGTATATTGGGTTAGAAAATATAGAAGTGCCATGCATGGTTATACTCATGTTATCTTGCAATCAATTCTTCATAGGAAACTACCATGTCATGCATGTTATGTAATCATGTTCTGTCCTCACAAATAAATTCTTCAAGGTAACTAACAGACCATGCATTGTTATATACTCATGTTCCGTGGACAAATTTTTTGTGAGGATACTAATCTAGCCATCGATTGCTGAAGGGCGAATATAGGTATGTACACATGGTAAGCATTACATGATTTCACTACTTCCAAATATAGAGTTCTCCATATGCACATTTACTTCCCTAATGTATGGTTGGATGAAACCACTAGTGTGGTGCATGTTTCTACATCATGAAAATGAGGAAACTAACATGGCCATTGATACACACTCATATTTAGTAGTAGTATATAGATTACTATAAAATAAGGAGAATATCCATATATTCCTAACTGTTTGAATATTCAGGGGTACAAATTGGCTGTAATGACATGGTCACAATCGCATTAATTAACTCATTCCAAATATAGCTGATTTATGGCGTCTCTAATACATTGCCATAGTTCTACTCAAATTCTGCTCAAACAGGGATATGCCAGTCATCACAAAAAGTTCAAACAGTGTCATGGCGTCATCATTAACATGAGATGGAAACAACTTACACGCGCTGTCCCAGCAATACGTGGAGCCATCTGCTTTGTCGATCGCGTAGATGATGCCAGTGTTCAAGAGCATCACAGAAGTGTGTATCAGCTTTGACGATGATCCACTGCAAGCTGAGTTGTCTCCAACTAAAGAAGGCACCGGCATAAAGATAGGCGAGTCAGCGGTCGAACAAGGCAATTAGCTTGAAGTCTGCGTAATTCACATGTCGCATGGGCACTTGGTTGATTACAATCTTCTGCAAAACAAAGTCCGTCCAACTGACGTGGTAATCTAGATGACTTGGACCGTGATGGTAAAACTCTATATAATCCAATGGAGGAAGGATAATCTCATGGGAGGTCTGGAAGTTCACAAGCACCAACTTTTTACCGTCTTCTTTGAAGGCAGCCATCCAGTGGGAGTTCATGCCGACCCAGTACGTACCTGCCGAGAAGTTTCAGGCGATGGTGATCGGATCGATGTCGAGGGAAATGATGTACGGCGACCCACTACATACCTGCAATGAAGTTTCGGCTAATGGAGATTGGATTGAAGTCGAGGGGCATCATGTACGCCTCTGTATCATGGTGAGCAAATCTCGCAAGACCAGATAGCAGCAAGCATGGTGTCTTGAAAAGCTTAGGCCTAGCTTCGACGATGGCCGTGTGCATGTCCCTCGAGCATGCAGCCAGCCGCAGGGCGCTTAACATATCCATACATGAATAACAGAGGTCGAGAATGTCATTGGGGAGATTGCTCTAATCGCGGCTCATATGGATGTTGCATGGTTCGCATTTGACCATGGTGGAGTTTGGAAGGTGAGGGTTTTTGGGGGCTTGATTTATGGGGGAGAAGGATGTCGGTGCTGCAGCGGCTAGCGAGGGAATAGTGGTACTGGGGGAGGCAAGCGAGGTGACGGTACACGGGGCACAATGAGATGGAGACGGAGATGGAGATGGAGTGGTGCTATGGGAGGGGAGAGGGAGACGAGAAGAGGCATGCTAATGTGCTATCCAGCAGTGGTGGCAGACTGCACAGTGCATAGGGTGAGGCTGACTTTGGTAACCCGAACACGCCGATTGGACTAGTGTCAAGCGCAGGGTGTTGTCACTTCACTGTGAGGACTAGATGAATAGTATTTTGCCATCAAGTGTACCACAGTTGTACTACTACTAGTAGTAGTAGGAACGTGAGTACTCCAGTACTGTATAGCGGAAATAGGTCTCCTGTGCTAGCATGCCTGTTCACTTCATCCTCCAGGTATCATCCATATTGCGAGCAGAACCAAATTCTCGTGCATGCGGAAGCACGAAGATGGGCCTTTTCTTTTTTGAGGATAACCGTGTATTCCTTAACCAAAGAATGTTGTGTCTCCCACGCACATGCCAATATCCATCTGAACCAGCTACGACACAATTTTTTATCTGTTTGCATAGGTCCAACCTATCAGGAAAGGTGCAGAAATAAAAAGGAATCATAAAATGTCTCGCCACGGTGATTCGAAAAAGTGACCTCAACAAGCAAGTGGCACATGTAGCGCTAGAAGGATGGGCACGTAAACGAACAGGTATGACTCCTCAGTCTACCCGCATAGCCTTTTCATTTAGTTTACCTAGCCATCTAATCAACTGCCTGCACGTCACTTCTCCCATTTACTTCTCCATCGGGAACCGATTTTCCTCAGCTTCTTCACCTCCCCTTTGCCTTCATTTGCATCCAAACCCCACTGCATTCACATTGTTTTAACCTGTTCACATACTCCTGGAGTAATTCTGAAGCCCCTTTAAATAATCATCTACTTCAGTTAGACTAGCCATATAATCCTAATTCTCCAAACCATAGCCCTCCGTTCCAGCGATTCCGAATGGCAAAGGAGATCGACATGCAGGTTTTTAGCGTCCAAAATGTCCTTATCGAAGGGTTGTTCGGAAGTGGATCAACAATGTATCCAACTCCCTCAAAGGGGTAGAGATGAAGGTCATCGGTCTCAACATAGAGTACACGGAGCGTGCCACTGGGAAGATCCACCGCGCCGCCGTCCTTCAGTTGTGCCTCGAAGATGATGTTTTGGTGTACCACATCATACACGCGCACTCCATACAAAGTGAGCTTCACGATTTCTTGTCTCGGGAGGACATATACTTCTGTGGGGCTGCCATCGATGGGGACAAACAGAAGCTGGCACCGTACAACCTTGATTTGAAAAGCATCGACCTACAAACCAGAATCAAAATTCATGTAGAAGATTGTGATAAACAGACACCATCCCTGTTCGACGTAGAAAAGTTTATGCTCGGGACAAATCTTCTGAATGGTGACGAGACGCTCGCATTAAGGTTGTCTGGATGGCAGAATTATCCCTTGACGTACAAATGGATAAAATATGCTTCCCTCGATGCCCATGTGACTTTCGAGATAGCTGCAAAGTCCGAAGAGCTTGTTGCGAAGCCGTCTCCCACAGAAAATGAGAACAAGAACAAGAAGAAGAAGAAGAAGAAGAAGAAGAAGAAGAAGAAAAGGTTGCACCAGTAGCAGGGTGAGGGAGTCCTGGATTAGGGGGTGTCCGGATGGCCAGACTAAGACCTTTGGCCGGACTCCTAGACTATGAAGATACAAGATTGAAGACTCCGTCCTGTGTCCGGATGGGAGTTTCCTTGGCGTGGAAGGCAAGTTTGGCGATACGATATGAAGATCTCCTCCCATTGTAACCGACTCTGTGTAACCCTTGCCCTCTCCGGTGTCTATATAAACTGGAGAGTCTTAGTCCATAGGACGAACAACAATCATACCATAGGCTAGCTTCTAGGGTTTAGCCACTCCGATCTCGTGGTAGGTCTACTCTTGTACTACCCATATGATCAATATTAATCAAGCAGGAGTAGGGTTTTACCTCCATCGAGAGGGCCCAAACCTGGGTAAAAACATCGTGTCCCATGTCTCCTATTACCATCTGCAGAGACGCACAGTTCAGGACCCCCTACCCGAGATCCGCCGGTTTTGACACCGACATTGATGCTTTCATTGAGAGTTCCTCTGTGTCGTCGCCTTTGGGCCCGATGGCTTCTTTGCTCGTCAATCGCGATGCGGTCGGGAGGAGACTTTTCTCCCCGGACAGATCTTCATATTCGGCGGCTTCGCACTGCGGGCCAACTCGTTCGACCATCTGGAGTAGATCGAAAGCTACGCCCCTGGCCATCAGGTCAGGTTTGGGAGCTTAAACTACACGGCCGACATCCACGGGGACTTGATCTTCGACGGATTCGAGCCACGACCGGGTGCGCCGCACTGTCACGATGGGCATGATTTAGCTCTGCCATCGGACAACACCCAGAGCGTCGCTCAGGTGTCCGCTCCGACCATTAGCTCGGAGCCCACTGCGCCAGTCGGGGACGGACGGTTGGACGCCGCCCCGGAAGCTGCAACCTCTACAGCGATAGAGCCGGATACCAGCCTAGTCCCTCGTAAGGCCCGTGACTCCAAGGTGCCGGACTCTGATCCGGACTCCGTAAATCCCGCACCTCTTCCGATTAAGCCCAATTGGGCTCCGGTCATGGAGTTCACCGCCGCAGACGTCTTTCAGCATTCGCCTTTCGGCAATATCCTGAATTCATTAAAGTCTCTCTCTTTGTCAAGAGAGCCCTAGCCGAACTACAGCCAACACGATTGGGATGCGGACGACGAAGAAATTCGAAGCCCACCCACCACCCACTTCGTAGCCACTGTCGATGATTTAACCGACATGCTCGACTTTGACTCCGAAGACATCGACGGCATGGACGCCGATGAAGGAGACGATCAAGAACCAGCACCTATAGGGAACTGGAAAGCCACCTCGTCATATGACATATACATGGTGGACACCCCTAAAGCGGGGGATGGCGAGGAGAAAACGGAGGATGATCCCTCCAAGAAGCAACCCAAGCGCCGACGTCAGCGGCGCCGCTCTAAGTCCCGCCAGAGCAAAAACGGCGATTCCGGCACCGGAGATAACAACACGCCAGACAGTGCCAATGTCACGCCCAATATGCGGCCCTATCCAAAAGAAACTCGAAGGTCCCACCAAGGATAGGCCCACATATTGAAACACTTTTGCAAGGTGGATATCATTACATCAACATTACATAATAGATGGGGATACATAAATAAGGCATACAATGCCACACGAATACAACATCACAATACATCAGAGCACCATCCGACTACGGATGAAACACAAACAGGAACTCAAACGACATCCACCCTGCTAGCCCAGGCTGCCGACCTGGAACCTATCCCCTGATCAAAGACGAAGCAGAAGAAGAACTCAAACAAGCAAGCATCGCTCTCGCATCATGATCATCGCACAACCTGTACCTGCAACTGTTATTGTAGTAATCTGTGAGCCACGAGGACTCAGCAATCCCATTACTATGGGTATCAAGACTAGAAAAGCTTAAATGGAAAGGAAGGGGTAAAGTGGTGAGGCTGCAGCAGCGACTAAGCATATATGGTGGCTAACATACGCAAATAAGAGCGAGAAGAGAGCAAAATGAACGGTCGTCAACTAGTAATGATCAAGAAGTGATCCTGAACTCCTACTTACGTCAAACATAACCCAGAAACCGTGTTCACTTCCCGGACTCCGCCGAAAAGAGACCATCACGGCTACACACATGGTTGATGCGTTTTAATTCGGATCTGGTGTCAAGTTATCTACAATCGGACATTAACAAATTCCCATCTGCCTATAACTGCAGGCACGGCTTTCGAAAGATTATACCTTGCAGGGGTGTCCCAACTTAGCCCATGATAAGCTCTCGCGATCAACGAAGGATATACCTTCTCCCAGGAAGACCCGATCAGACTCGGAATCCCGGTTTACAAGACATTTCGACAATGGTAAAACAAGACCAGCAAAGCCGCCCGATGCGCCGACAAACCCCGATAGGAGCTGCACATATCTCATTCTCAGGGCAACACCAGATGAGACTAGCTACGAGTAAAACTAGACCTCCAGTTGCCCTGAGGTGGCCCCACAGGCAGCTCAGTTCGGACCAACACTTAGACAAGCACTGTCCCGGGGGGGGCTAAAATAAAGATGACCCTTGGGTTGGCCGACCCAAGGGAAGGGTATAGGTGGTGGTGAGGCAAATGGTAAAACCAAGGTTGGGCCTTGCTGGAGGAGTTTTATTCAAAGCGAACTGTCAAGGGGGTCTCATAAATCACCCGACCGTGTAAGGAACGCAAAATCCAGGAACATAACACTGGTATGACGGAAACTAGGGCGGGAAGAGTGGAACAAAACACCAGGAAAAAGGCCGAGTCTTCCACCCTTTACCAAGTATATAGATGCATTAATAATATAAGAGATATTGTGATATCCCAACCAAAATCCTGTCCACCATGGAGCAATCTTCAACTTCACCTACAACTAGCAACGCTATAAGAGGGGCTGAGCAAAAGCGGTAACATAGCCAACCAACGGTTTGCATAGGAAAGGTGTCAAAGGTTAGAGGTTCATGGCAATGTGGGAGGCTTGATGAGCAAAAGATAGGTAACGCAGCATAGCGATAGAACGAAGCAACTAGCATAGCAATGATAGTAGTGAGATCCAGGGTAGCGGTCATCTTGCCTGAAATCCCGCAAGGAATAAGAACGAATCCATGAAGAAGACGAACGGATGAAGCCGAACCAACCGTAGACGAACGAATCCTCACGATCGCAACGAAATAGGAACTATCGAAAAGAAGCACACAACATAGTAAACACACCACACATAGACAAGACATGATGCACAACAAGCATGATGCATGACAAGGCTACATGAAGCTACTCATATCAAGATATGATGCAAACAAGAGCAACACATCAAGGCAAGTTTAAATAAGGCCGGGAACAACATATAACAATTTCGGTAAGTGCTCATACGCATATTTCGAAATTGGTCCAGATCTGAACAAACATTAAGTTAAAGTTGTTAAACAGCAAGTTAAGATGCAACAAGATGATCTACACGAGATTCTAGTCAAGTTACATATAAAGTTCATTTAGTTCGGAGCTATGGCCTAAAAGATATGAGCAAAACAAGTTAAACATGGCATTGATGCAAAATGCATACAAACATCAAGCAAACACCTCAAAACAAGGATTCAACATGATAATATGAAGATACATACAATTCTAAGCAAGTTTCATATAGAGGACACTCAAAACGGAGCAACGGTTCAAACACATACACTCCATACAAGTTTAAAGGACAAGCTGTCCAAAACAGCAACTAGGCATATTGCAAGCATCAAAACAACATGCTAAAACATCTCAATATGAAAACAAAAGGCATGGGCATGATGTACAGGTAAATCATAACAAAACATGAACACTGATGTATCTCCAGAAATCACTAGAACATGCTCAAACACACATGGAAAGATTGCAACTAATAACAGTTCAGACTTTGCAGAAAATAACATCAGGTTGCAATGTTTAGAGCTATCAAACAACATGTTATAGGAACTTATTATGGAAAACAAAGGCATGGCAGGAATCTACTAAACCCATAGATCAAAAGTCCCTTACTGACCATGAGCCAAAAAGGATCAGAAAATATGATGGCACCCATGTAAACATGGCAAGTTATATTACAGATTCAAACATGGCAGAAACAGAATTATGAAGGCATGTAGATGAGCTTGTACCACTCACCACAGAGCAATACATGGCATGGCAAGGCACCCAACAGTAAGAAGACATGTTTATGAAGCTAGGCATGGCAAGAGCAAGTCCATAGGGTGCATGGATCACTAACAACAACCTTGGCAAAATTGAATAACATGTAAACAATCTGCCAGGAAACATTTTGGAGCAAAAGTAGAGCACGAAAATGACATGCTAAACTACTCCATAATTGCAACTAGGGGCATGAATGGATAGAGCATAACCATATGTTCAAAACATCCTTACTTAAGTATCTCAAAATAAGCATGGATCTCTCTGTAGCATCAAGTTTACATGGCATCAAAATAACAGCAGAACAGGGACTAAAATCAGCAATACCACGAAGCCTAGTTTACATGCTTGTGCTAGTCACCACATTGATCACAAAAATACATGGTAAGCACCTCTGTAAAGAAGACATGGCATAGTTCAAAACACATGTAGACATCAACCTCATGGGATGCACACATCAATCATGGCAAAAATGACAAATGAGCAAGTTCTGTTAACAGACAGCAGACAACATCATGAAGCACTCTTGCAATGATGATTCAGGCATCAAGATGAGCTCAAATGAACATGATGCAATGGAATGAAATGAAGTACTCATTGAGACGAACAGTTTGACATATGACACGCACAAAACGGTGCTACGAATGCAGAGATACAGTGCGATGAACATGGCATGATAATGCAAAAATATTCGTGACTTGGCAGAATAAAAACAACCTCGTGGGAAAGTCAACGGGCACGGAGATCGAGGATGGCCGGAATCTTCACCGGAGACGTGTAGCACGGCGGCCGGAGGGGTCGGAGAGGAGCGGAGGAGGCCGGGGATGGACGGATCTAGTCGCTCCCGACCGGATCCGGCACCGGAGAGAGGCGACACGGGGCGGGGGAGCAGGGGAAGCGAGGTGCCGGCCAGCGAGGTCGCGTGGTGGCCGGAGGAGGCGACCTCGGGGATCGCCGACGAGGCGCGGCAGGGAACCGGGCGGCGTGCGGGGGTGGCTCGGGCGCGCGGCCTCGGATGGCGGCGGCGCCCGCAGGGTCCGGCGGGGAGGCGGAGATGGCGCGCGCCGGTGGCGAGGCGGCGGAGGGCGGCGGCGGCGAGGTGCCTGG